>NC_140558.1:2912396-3162396 GCF_057381845.1 Rhamphochromis longiceps
ACGATCTCGGTAATAGCTTAGAGCTAAAGTCTGTGTGTGTCAGCAGGCTCCATGTTAAACCTTGCCAGTGTCATCGTCACTGCTGCTGTTGTGTTATCAGTCTTTTTGTTGAACACCTGGATTCTGTGTGGGCTTTAATGTCTTCAGACATTTAATTCATACACTGCTCCTAAATACTTTCTATTGTAGGGCTGCTTTTAGTCACAAATGTGGGTGAGGCACTCGTGTTTACACGGGGACAGCGGCGCGCAACAGGGCTATGCATTAAACGAAGAATCAACATATAACACATGGTTAATTTATTCGCAATGGTATTTTATTTTTATTTTAAGTGTTACTTATATGTTCAGTACTGAGTTTTCCCATGTACTGTTTGGGTTTCCACGGTGGTGGAAACCCAAACAAAATGCGCATTAAGAGTCTCTAATGTCTGTGTCTCAATCTTGCGGCCCATGTCACCTCTATTTGCTGCCCGCAAAATGAAGTGAAGAATTTTTTTTTTTAATTATTCACAAAAGTGATTTAATATGAAGGCAATAGCAGAGTGTTACAGGCATCGCCCTAAAGAATGCAGCCTGATGGGCAGTGTAGTCCGTGCTGCAGGGAGAATGGACTGCCATACCCGTGATGTGTCTGTGAGCGAGGGAGGGAGAGAAAGGAAAAGTACGAGCTGTCACCAAGCAGAAACGGGAGCTGGAAGCATGTAAATATAATAATAACCACTGCAGCCAAGAAGAGTGCCTGACGAGCCCAGTTGTAAGTAAGCTATTAAGACTCGACTGTACACCGTGTTCCTGTTTTCCTCTGAAACAATACAGGGAGTGCAGAATTATTAGGCAAATGAGTATTTTGTCCACATCATCCTCTTCATGCATGTTGTCTTACTCCAAGCTGTATAGGCTCGAGAGCCTACTACCAATTAAGCATATTAGGTGATGTGCATCTCTGTAATGAGAAGGGGTGTGGTCTAATGACATCAACACCCTATATCAGGTGTGCATAATTATTAGGCAACTTCCTTTCCGTTGGCAAAATGGGTCAAAAGAAGGACTTGACAGGCTCAGAAAAGTCAAAAATAGTGAGATATCTTGCAGAGGGATGCAGCAGTCTCAAAATTGCAAAGCTTCTGAAGCGTGATCATCGAACAATCAAGCGTTTCATTCAAAATAGTCAACAGGGTCGCAAGAAGTGTGTGGAAAAACCAAGGCACCAAATAACTGCCCATGAACTGAGAAAAGTCAAGCGTGCAGCTGCCAAGATGCCACTTGCCACCAGTTTGGCCATATTTCAGAGCTGCAACATCACTGGAGTGCCCAAAAGCACAAGGTGTGCAATACTCAGAGACATGGCCAAGGTAAGAAAGGCTGAAAGACGACCACCACTGAACAAGACACACAAGCTGAAACGTCAAGACTGGGCCAAGAAATATCTCAAGACTGGTTTTTCTAAGGTTTTATGGACTGATGAAATGAGAGTGAGTCTTGATGGGCCAGATGGATGGGCCCGTGGCTGGATTGGTAAAGGGCAGAGAGCTCCAGTCCGACTCAGACGCCAGCAAGGTGGAGGTGCAGTACTGGTTTGGGCTGGTATCATCAAAGATGAGCTTGTGGGGCCTTTTCGGGTTGAGGATGGAGTCAAGCTCAACTCCCAGTCCTACTGCCAGTTTCTGGAAGACACCTTCTTCAAGCAGTGGTACAGGAAGAAGTCTGCATCCTTCAAGAAAAACATGATTTTCATGCAGGACAATGCTCCATCACACGCGTCCAAGTACTCCACAGCGTGGCTGGTAAGAAAGAGTATAAAAGAAGAAAAACTAATGACATGGCCTCCTTGTTCACCTGATCTGAACCCCATTGAGAACCTGTGGTCCATCATCAAATGTGAGATTTACAAGGAGGGAAAACAGTACACCTCTCTGAACAGTGTCTGGGAGGCTGTGGTTGCTGCTGCACGCAATGTTGATGGTGAACAGATCAAAACACTGACAGAATCCATGGATGGCAGGCTTTTGAGTGTCCTTGCAAAGAAAGGTGGCTATATTGGTCGCTGATTTGTTTTTGTTTTGTTTTTGAATGTCAGAAATGTATATTTGTGAATGTGGAGATGTTATATTGGTGTCACTGGTAAAAATAAATCATTGAAATGGGTATATATTTGTTTTTTGTTAAGTTGCCTAATAATTATGCACAGTAATAGTCACCTGCACACACAGATATCCCCCTAAAATAGCTAAAACTAAAAACAAACTAAAAACTACTTCCAAAAACATTCAGCTTTGATATTAATGAGTTTTTTGTGTTCATTGAGAACATGGTTGTTGTTCAATAATAAAATTATTCCTCAAAAATACAACTTGCCTAATAATTCTGCACTCCCTGTAAGTTCGGTTGGAGCAGCCTTTCAACCCCTCTCTCTGTCTCTCGCTAGCAAAGTTGACCCAGACAGCAAAGTAAAGCTAGTTTTCAGCTACGAGCCCGACACGAACCCGACGTATTAGCCAGAGGTCCCTTTACAAGAGCAGAAGGTGGGAACACTCACCATTGCCATGTCATAAAAAAATCAAATGATCAAGTTTGACCTTTGAAGAGTGTGGATCGATGGTTGTTTACATCATTCAGCACAAGCAGAACCGCATTACAAAATCAGAAGCACATCTCTGTATAGTGATGGTTCTTATGATTTAAACAGACAAATGTTCAGCATTCAAACTACAGGTGAACAATAGTCAAAGTCGGATGTTTCCCCAGTAAAGTCGATATCAGCTAGCACAGTCAATTACACACTGCATGTCAACAAACCGTGAATACCATATTAGTATTTATGAAGGGTATGTTTTGACTGACCTTCAAAATTACAGTGGTCCCTCGCTATAACGCGGTTCACCATTGTCAATCTCCTCCGTGCCGTCCGTCCAGTACAGTACAGAATTGCTACATCGATCGCTAGCAGTGTGACTCTGAAGAAGATAACCATCACACACAAAGTTGGACTTCTGATTCATTGATTCATTAATGATTCATTGATATTGAATTTTCTGGCAGCTGTTCTACTCCCGTGTTCTAGACCTGAAAACAGGGTTTGATCTTTGGTTTCATTCTATAATACAGGACTTAGCTTTCTGTGAAGGTTTGAACTTTGAGAGTGTTTAAACAAGAGAGAAAAGTATAAAGTGTGTAGTGAGGGGTTTTACAGCCTTAAAACATCTGTAATTGTAAAAAATATAGCTGGCTACTTTGTGGATTTCACCTATCACAGGTTATTTTTAGAACATAACACCCGCGATAAATGAGGGACCACTGTATACAAATACTGAGAAATATAAAATTTCTCTCTTTTGCTCTGAGGCACGGGGGGAAAAATATCGCAAAAGTCGATGAACATCATCTACAGATATATTCGGTAAATGCCCAAGACATCTTGAATATGTAAATTGCCGCTTGATTCATCCATTTAATTGACTTGTTTTGGGAAAACCCGACCTTAAAAAAGGAGCAAATATCACACCAGAAACGAAGCGCTATACGGGAGTTCCCCCACCCACATGCAAGGTGCACATAGTCTTTATCATACAGTTACATTGCAACCTTGGTTTTCTGAGTGAGAGAGGCGGCGGCATGTCACCTAAAATGAGGCTAAGGAGCAGCCAGTAGCTGTAGCTTGCTCCTTCATGAGCGAGACTAGGTGCAAGGAACAGGGGCGGAGCGTGGGGGTGGCTTACTGGGCTTAAGCCCGGGTTGTTTTCTCAGAAGCCCGGGGTCTTTTGGAGTGTAATTTTTTCATAGTTAGATGCCTGGCTGACAACTATATAAAACAAAAAGTACACACAATATTCGAAGCACATAGTGCACACTGTGGGAATTTACAACTGTGCGTGAATCCCCCCTGATATTGGTATGATCCGAGCTCAGGCACTAAGCGACTGAGCGAGAGGGCGGGGCAGCTGCCGCCTGTGAGTGCGCTGTTGGAGAAACGGAGCCAGCCATACTAAGGAGAGCTTAAGTTCGACCAGGTAACAAAGCAAATCATTCGTACCGTACAAATAATGTAAATGTGACGGTGAATCAGAGGCGGAGCCAGACATTTGAAACACCCAGGGCTTAGCCCAAAAGGGTAGTATGCATGTGGGATTTTTTTTTTTTTTTTTTTTTTTGGGGGGGGGTAGAAATGACTGAAAGATTAATAGGCTCTGTTTTGAGTTTTGTTCAAAAAAGAATGACTTCATATAGGGAAAAATATATATCACATATACAGGACACCTTAAACTAGTTTTTTAATTAAGCAGCAAGACAGAACAAGATCAGGGCTGCATCAAGACACGAGGACTAAACCCCAATTCAACCAGACCAGGAACTGATCCAGAATTAAAACAGGACAACAACAGTTCAAAATCAGGACTACTTGGGATTTAACCAAGACAGAACCACAATCAGAACTAGATGATAGCAGCACTAAAATCATCATAGACCTGCACTACACTTATTTATTTAATTCTACCAAAGTACAATATTTAGATTCAGAAAAGTTTATATAATTATTTAGCCTTGTTGTGCAAACAAGCCTGCAGAACTTAATAAATATAGAATTTGAAAAATAACAAACCTAAAAAGAAACACTAGGTACCAGATACATGAGGACCTATGATACGCTGATACTTCTGGTAAACAACCATTTGACTAACAGGTGTGTCTCACCTGCTCTTGTTCATCTCTGTCCTGTCCTCATTCTCCATCTCCCTCTCTGCTCCTCTCTCTCTCCCTCTCTGTTCCTCTCTCTCCCTCTCTGCTCCTCTCTCTCTCCCTCTCTGTTCCTCTCTCTCTCCCTCTCTGTTCCTCTCTCTCCCTCTCTGCTCCTCTCTCTCTCCCTCTCTGCTCCTCTCTCTCCCTCTTTGTGCTGACAATCATCAAATATACAGTTGAAACCAGATATTTACAAACTCTTCAGATCAAAACACTTTTTTAATTGTAACATCAAATCAGACTAAATGTTTATTTTTTTAGATTGATAAATATAAAAAACACATTTGTTAACTTTAAGAGTAAAGACAGAAACTGTCTGTATTTCTTAATTGTAAATGGCACCAAATTGTATTCAAAATTGAGCCACACTTATGGAGCTCCACAGTTCTGTTCCTGGTGTTTTGGTTGACATCTCTTGATGTTCCCATTTCAAAGAAACAGCCTCTGTGTTTTGCCTTATATGCATCCACAGGTGTGCCACCAGTTTACTCACATGGACTCTACTAACCTATCAGAAGCTTCTTCAGCTCAGAATGGAATCGTCTGGAGTTTTCTTATTAATTAACAAACTTAGTGTACATGTACTCCTAAATTTGATGAAAGTGATAAAAAACAGAAAGCTCTGTCTCTCTTTATTCTGACATTAAACTAATTCAAAAGATATTTCAATATTTATCTAAAACAAAAGTTTACTCTAAATTGATGTTGTACAGTAAAAATGTTTTGTGTTTTCTCCCTAAAGTGTAAATATCTGGTTATATCCTGCTGTGTACTGAAATCCCTCTTGTTTTGCATAGAAATATACTGAACAATATACAAAGCATAATATATAAAATAACATTTACCTGAGTTTTTTCTTTGAAAGAAGCCTCTAATGTCCATTCTTATATTTCAGTGCATAACTGAAACCGATTTAGTCGGGGAGGGTAAGAACTGAAAATATGAAATAAACACACGTAAGCTAAGACTCTCTAAAGAAACAGCATTTGTTCGGCTTTTCATTTCGCCATTTGTTGATTCACTTGAAGAGCAAGTAACGTAATATTGGTCAAGTGATCAGTTTGATATCAATCTTTCGTGATTCACCGTCATATTTACATTATTTGTACGGTACAAATGATTTGCTTTTTTACCTGGTCTATGGGCTCAAAATGTGGTCATAAATATTTTGTACTTGTAAAAAAGATTTGTGTGTGGACTTAGAAAAAAAAACCCTGCAAGTTACAAGTACGGATTTTGACCCTATTTTTCTTCCTTTAAGCTGATTGGTCAATGTCATGTTAATCACAAATGTAACAATCCAATCAGAGAACAGATGGGTTTGGCTGTCGAGGGGCGCTTTTTTGAACTGCAGGTCTTTGAAGGGAATAAATGCCCTTTTACATGCCAACCCAGCGGTTTCCTTCATCACCACGAAGGAAAACAGTCTGTGGTCGTCAGAGTTCGGTGATTTTTGTGTCACAGGTCTACGTGTTTAATACAGGGACTTCCACAGCCTTTTCAACAGCGCTGCGGGGTGGGGGCGGGCAGTGTTTTGGAAATGACAGTCTTCATTACAAAGCTTTCTTCGTTATGAATTAGCATACGTTTTTATTGAACATTTGAAGAACCAGCAAAAAAAACAGAAACTCTTGTAGAGGACATAAAGTCAGAGATAGAAAAGACAAGGAGCAGGTGCATCTAGTACAGGTAGAGCTGCTGCACACAGAGCCCAGCAGCCAGCAACAAATTCTGGATCCTTTGCTTTTAGTTAGCAGTTAGCATTAGCAGCACATCCTGCGTCCGATGTGAAAGGACTTTTATGCTGCGCACTGTGACTCACAGCAATGGTCCTGGGTCAGCCCTGACGTTGTGTTAAACTAATCCTAAAGTAATGATGGTATTTCTAACCACTGATATACCACAACTTTTTCCTTTCAACAGCTGCTGAAAGTTAGGGGACCTAGCTGCTATCGGATATTTATATAGAGATCCTCCAGCTTCAAACTGTATCACCCTTCAAGGACCTGCAGTTCAAAAAAGCGCCCCTCTGACAGCCAAACCCATCTGTTCTCTGATTGGATTGTTACATTTGTGATTGACATGACATTGACCAATCAGATGAAAGGAAGAAAAATAGGGTCAAAATCCGTACTTGTAACTTGCAGGGTTTTTTTTCTAAGTCCACACACAAATCTTTTTTACAAATACAAATCTTTTTTACGCACACACAAATCTTTTTTACAAGTACAAAATATTTATGACCACATTTTGAGCCCATACTGGTCAAACTTAAGCTCTCCTTAGTATGCCTGGCTCCGTCTCTCCAACAGCGCACTCACAGGTGGCAGCTGCCCCGCCCCCTCGCTCAGTCGCTTAGTGCCTGAGCTCGGATCATACCAATATCAGGGGGGATTCACGCACAGTCGTAAATTCCCACAGTGTGCACTATGTGCTTCGAATATTGTGTGTACTTTTTGTTTTATACAGTTGTCAGCCAGGCATCTAACTATGAAAAAATTACACTCCAAAAGACCCCGGGCTTCTGACAAAACAACCCGGGCTTAAGCCCAGTAAGCCACCCCCACGCTCCACCCCTGCGGTGAATCACGAAAGATTGATATCAAACTGATCACTTGACCAATATTACGTTACTTGCTCTTCAAGTGAATCAACAAATGGCGAAATGAAAAGCCGAACAACAACAATGCTGTTTCTTTAGAGAGTCTTAGCTTACATGTGTTTATTTCATATTTTCAGTTGTTTCCCTCCACAGCTAAATAAATCGGTTTCAGTAATGCACTGATATGCAAGAATGGACATAAGGGGCTTCTTTCAAAGAAAAAACTCTGGTAGTATTTTATATATTATGCTTTGTATGTTGTTCAGTATATTTCTATGCAAAACAAGAAGAATTTGAATACACAGCAGGATATCCACAGTTTAAAACAGATATTTACATACACTTTATGGAAAACACAAGAACATTTTTTTACTGTACAACATCAATTTAGAGTAAACTTGTTTTGTTTTGGATAAATAAATATTGAAATATATTTTGAATTAGTTAAATGTCAGAATAAAGAGAGACAGAGCTGTTTATTTTTTATCACTTTCATCAAATTTAGGAGTACATGTACACTAAGTTTATTGTTAATTAATAAGAAAACTCCAGACGATTCCATTCTGAGCTGAAGAAGCTTCTGATAGGTTAGTAGAGTCCATGTGAGTAAATTGGTGGCACAGCTGTGGATGCATATAAGGCAAAACACAGAGCCTGTTTCTTTGAAATGGGAAAATCAAGAGATGTCAACCAAAACACCAGGAACAGAACTGTGGAGCTCCATAAGTGTGGCTCAAGTTTGAATACAATTTGGTGCCATTTACAATTAAGAAATACAGATAGTTTATCTCTTTACTCTTAAAGTTAACAAATGTGTTTTTTATATTTATCAATCAAAAAAAATAAACATTTAGTCTGATTTGATGTTACAATTAAAAAAGTGTTTTGATCTGAAGAGTTTGTAAATATCTGGTTTCAACTGTATATTTGATGATTGTCAGCACAAAGAGGGAGAGAGAGGAGCAGAGAGGGAGAGAGAGGAACAGAGAGGGAGAGAGAGAGGAGCAGAGAGGGAGATGCAGAATGAGGACAGAACAGATATGAACAAGAGCAGGTGAGACACACCTGTTAGTCAAATGGTTGTTTACCAGAAGTATCACCGTATCATAGGTCCTCATGTATCTGGTACCTAGTGTTTCTTTTTAGGTTTGTTACTGTTCAAATTCTATATTTATTACGTTTTGCAGGCTTGTTTGCACAACAAGGCTAAATAATTATATAAACCTTTCTCAATCTAAATATTGTACTTTGGTAGAATTAAAAAAAACAAGTGTAGTGCAGGTCTATGATGATTTTAGTGCTGCTATCATCTAGCTTTCTGGTTCTGTCTTGGTTAAGTCCTCAGTCCTCCTGATTTTGAACTGTTGTAGTCCTGTTTTAATTCTGGATCAGTTTTGGGTCTGGTTGAATTGGGGTTTAGTCCTGATGTCTTGATACAGCCCTGATCTTGTTCTGCCTTGCTGCTTAATTAAAAAACTAGTTTAAGGTGTCCTGCACATGTGATATATTTTTTTTCCCTATATGAAGTCATTCTTTTTTGAACAAAACTCAAAACAGAGCCTATTAATCTTTCAGTCATTTCTACCCCCCCCCCCCCCCCCCCCCCCCCCAAAAAAAAAAATGTATTCCACATGCATACTACACAGCAAATTCAAAAGTGTTAAATGTTTTGGTGTTAATAGTCTCCTTGCAAAAGTAGAGTTAATTTTACTCTAAGCAGAGTCACATTCTTTTAATGTAACTCTGAGGTGTAAAATGATAGTAGTTAAAATCGAGTGTTAAAAATGAGTGTTTCTCTGTCAAATCTGGAGGTGTTACAATGGAAACATTAACTCTTGACTTCTTAACTCTGAACTCCTACAGGGGCTATGACACCAACAGAGTAAATTCACAGACTCCGCCCCCAGCACGGCTCCAATCGAAGCTGAAGTGAAGCCGTTTCAGAACATTTTGCTCTACATATTTGAGTTGTTTGCCATGCTTGGTAAGTCACTTTTTCCAAAGATTGTTTCAATTATTATTATTAACTTTTACTTCTGTGGCTCTTTGGAGTTGAGACAAAGCTGTGTGAAAGGCATTAGCCATGTTGCTCGGTGATAGCATAATATTCTGTTTTAGCTAGCTGAAAGGTATTGTTTGCGGGCAAATACCACAGCCTTGAAAAAAAGCTTGCATGTGAATTTTCAGTCAAACTTTTGGTCAAATACACCTAAAACAATGTCTAGAATGTGAAATGTTGGTATAATGGTGCTACTTGAAGCCTGAAAACGATCGCCCATAAAAAAAAGCGAGCAAACAGCAGTAGCAGGCGTCCTGACTGGATTCTACGTTAGCATAGATCCCTCCAGAGTTTTGTGCACACGGTTTAGGTAAAAATTAAAAAGGTTGAGGTTTTACATTTAGTTCAGTATTACCTGTTGCCTGTGTCTTTGTCTTTTGGGAAAATACTTTACACAAGTAATGGCTCAAAGAGGATTCCTTTTTTTTTTTTTTACTGTGCTGCAATTGTTTACTGGATTATTTGTGCCATTAATTAGTGTCAACTAATTTTTATTCAATCTCAGCACAGGATATGCTTGTGAAGATGGAATATGGGGGAGAGCAGAAGTGCGTTGAAGTTCCACAAAGGGATGAATGAAGGACATGCATATTGTATTGAAGAAATAAGTGATGAGAATGCTGTTATTTGCATTTACCATGTCAGACCTTTTGATAAACAAAATTCTAATGAAAGTGAGAACATGTATACTGTTACATCTTTCAGAAAATGTTTTGAAATTGTGGTGCACAGTTCAGAATAAATGTTTTTCAAAAACCATTGCATCTTTTTAGTAAATGTTTATTTCCAAAAGAAATGTCTAGAAGTTCAGAACAGTAAAATTCCCGCTTTTTAGAATGAATTAGAAGATAACTCTTATGTAGTTAAACTAAAATACTCTTTGAGAGTTAATATATAAACTCTTAACACCAAGTGTTAAATTATCAACTCCAGACAGATTTGGTGTTTAACACTAAATCAGAGTTAACGTACCAACTCTCCAAAAAGAGTTAAATTAACACTCTCTGGTGTGGACCCATATAGACACTTTAATAGTGTTGAAATCAAATCCGACAGTGTTAATTTGGACATGCTGGATTTGCTGTGTACCCTTTAGGGCTAAGCCCCGGGTGTTTCAAATGTCTGGCTCCGCCTCTGGCAAGGAAGCAGCCAGAAGCTCCACTGGGTCCCCAGAGCTCGCCTGGAACTGACAAGCCAGTTGTTGCAAGTGGAGCAACAAAATGGCCGTCGAGTTGGATAGACAAGACTGAGTGGCCCTGGCTCTGTGCAGCTTGGCCAACAGATAGTCCATCACCCTCAGGTCCTTGTTAAGACATGCAGCCCTCTCCAGGAAGGAGCCCGAGGTGCCCGAGGTGCGACCAGCGGGCAATCTGCTCCTGGCCATAATAATAATAATAAAAAACTTTATTTATAAAGCACACTTAAAAACCAAGGGTGTGCCAAGGTGCTTAACAAGTAAGATAGAGTATAGGAGGAGGATAATAGAAATAGGACCAAAGCAAGTACTAAATATACAAGCAGATAACTGTCACTAATACATAGGAAAGCAACAGGTACAGAGCAAACAAGAATTTAAATGAGCATAAAAGTGCATGATATAAAATCATAAAAGAAATATTAACTAGAGGGAAAGGCAAGATTGAATAAGTGGGTTTTTAATCGTGATTTGAACAGTGCAATGGAATCAGATGCGCGGAGGTCGAGAGGAAGGGTATTCCAGTACCGGGGCAGCCAGAGCAAACGCACGGTCACCCCGGGACTTCAGTCGAGATCTGGGTTGGGTCAGAAGTAGTTGAGTGGCAGATCTGAGTGTTCTAGCAGGAGTATGTGGTTTGAGAAGCCATGCATGGCAGCAAACTGTATGCAGGCAGGGGACCATCGATGCAGAGCACCATTGGCCTCAAACTCCCTGCATACAGGTCCTGAAAATCTGGAAGCAGTGGCTGCAGCAGAGTGACATCATTAAACGTTGAGGTTGCTGTGGCAGGGACCTCAGGGAGGGCCAGCTCCAGTACTCCAGGAAACACTGTGGGGAGGGCCTAGCAAATCAGCAGGCAGGGGAGGAAAGCCCGTCCACGGGCCTGCATGCTCTGCCTTCACTTCAGTGGAAAACACTGACTCTCAGGTAAGCTAACACAGTGTGTTAGGTCTTTGTTTCTTTTTTACTGGTGTGTGGAGTGCTTAGAAAGTTAGGCAACTTAACTGCTGAGCGAATGAGTGGGGCCCCACTGGCTGTGTAAACCTGCGAACCACGGGCAATATGCCAGACAAGAACCCAGTTAAGTAGGATGGAGAACTCTCACTCACCACAGTGAGGTCCGACTGGCATGTAAGCCGGCAGACACGGGCAATACGCCAGGGGAACACAGCCTACAGGAGCCACTCGAGCACAGCAGCTTTGATTGCCTTAGTTTTTAAAGGGATAGGGGCTCGGGGATAGGCAGCGTCCAGGGAGGCTGCCGAGACAGGCTCCCACGAGCGGACACCACTGCCACACACACACGTAGGTACCACCAGTCAACCACAAACACAAACCTGTGGAGATCAAACAATCACTGGTTTCACATTTGCACAGTAGTTTTATGCGTAAGCTATGGGGTGTGGCCGGGCTAGCTGAGCGTCTTAAAGAAGTATCCACACACCACTACCTGTGGGGTGGGGTCATACCCCGTAATCCGTACATAAAAATATGTAACGGAGTGTAGAGATAGCCTCGATATGACAGAGAACCTGGTGAGTCTCGTATGTTTGCAAATCGGATTGTGATTCACAGTCTGGCTGAGTATAAAACCAGTCAGGATATGATATTTTGTTAGAAATGTGATTGTAGAAGCTGCTAATGATTTCTTAGCTGTGTTAGCCCTGTAGAAAGCATGCGCTCCCTGGGCTAATGCACCTGTATGTGAGGTTTTAGCTAATACACGATATGAGACACTTTTCATGCTTCATTTTATTTGCACTGAAATGTATTTTTGTTATTGAAATATTTTTATTGACCAATAAGAACTGTATAGATGAGTGATATGTGAAGACAAAAGATAACACTTAGAGAAATTAGATTTTGTACAAATGGGATACAGGAACAATGAGTTGGTAGAAATATGTGCTTTATTTTACAAGTGATTGCACTGAGCATTTGTGTGTGAGCTGTTTTTTTTTTTTTTCTAGATGGAAGAAATCTGCTGCGAAGGACTGAGCGGTGTCATCTAAGGACTGGACGCCACTCGAGATGTCTACAAAGGACGCTCCCAATCCGAAGGAACAGGATTCACGTTTTTACTGGGCTCTCAGAGCGCCTTATGTTGCTACCTTATTTTTTGGGTCAGGCTTGATACCACCTAACATAAACTGACACATCAGAGGGAAAAACTGTGAACTAACGACAATCCAAATAATGTTGAAATACTTACCAAATAGAGAACAATAAGTGCACTCCACTGATATGGACAGCGTACCTGGTACATTTGTGGACACTTAAAGGGACGGTATTGAACATTTTGAAGGGCGAATTATTGAGTCGAACTAAATGTTTGAAAGGATTTAAATGTTTTTGGTTCATGCCTACATTTTTGGGGCAATTTAAATGTTTCAAATTTTAATACACTCATTTTACTTTTTTTTCCCCTTTAAGTCGTCAGTGTCTCATTTTGAGTGGAGGTTTTTCCTGAAGCTGAGTTTCCACTGCCTGTCTCCTTATGATCCTAATTGAACCAAACAGAGTAGATTTCAGATACTTTTATTTGACCTTAGATGACAGATTACTGTGGATTTGATTATTTCTGACTACTCAATTAGAAAGGGTGACAAAAGCAAATAATTTATTTTTATAATCGAATTATTAGCCACAGTGTTGGCTCAACTATTGGTGATTATAGGACTAAACTGTTGGTACTCATTCAAAATATACTTATATATAAGTGAGAAAGCTCTTGGGTGTGACCCACAACAATGCTTGGATTCACTCACTCATTTCCCAGAATAAATAAAGTATAATATATGGTCAATCTGCGTGCACATAGTCTGTTCTGACACTGTGGCGAGAGGGGTTTTCACCCAAAAATGCTCCTGTGCAGTCCTCCAAGATCCTAACTGAGCATTACTGGAAGCAGATGTACGTATACCGAATGCTGACTGGCTGATAAGATGGTCGAATTAAGGAAGGAGAGTAAAAGCCAAATTCACTGGAAACGGGAGAACCGCCAAACAGCAAATTTTAGACAGCAAATGTCTGTGCTTTGTTACATCTTTTATGCTTTTTATACAATTCATGTTGCAGAAAGCACAGACATTTGCTCCAGTGGGAACTTTTCATTGTTTTTAATACATATTTTGAATTCCAGCTTTTTGTATATTATAATTTTGCTCTTCTCCATGGACTACCAACAGCACAGGCAAAAAGGTCCCACATATCAGTTGTACCACATTCTTTGTACACTGGCTCCATCTAGCAACAGTTCTCTGCAGGAATACAGGCAGCAGATAGCAAACGTGTTACCTCTGCTGGAATATAAATTCCACTTAAGCCACCACAAAGATACTCTTTCCACCTATGTAGTGTAGCTCTCTGACTCTTTCTCTCTGAACCCTCTGGAGGGGTCAGATGAATGTTGCCAAGCAGATGATAGTGAGATGACAGATCAGAAGTTTGAAGGAGGTTTGGAGAGTTAAGAGGTTCAGTGGGAGGACAGCACTTTGGCTAATTGGTTATATTCCCATGGGATTTGGGGGGAGGGGAGGCTGCAGGGGAGAGACATGACATCATAATGTCCAGGGAGAGGTAAAGAAAGAGGGAGAAAAAGGGAAGGGTGGAGGTCAGAGGGTTAACAAGAACACTATCTGCATGATGTCAAAAACTATTTATCATCGAGGATCCTGCTCCAGGCTCTGGCACTTCTATCTGGTTTATTCATCCCCCTTTAAATTTAATCACTCACCCTGAGATTAGGCTTTGTGGGGTTAGGGGAGGGAAAGGGGTAGGGTTGGGTTGCAGCACCTCCCACCCTGCTGTAGAGCCTTGCCAACAGATAACAATCTGTTGACGATTGTGGGGGCACCAAATCTTCTAAATCTTGTCTAACTTGGGTTTAGAATGGCCGTTTGCATCCACTGAGCTCGCCGCGACGTTTCGGGATACATTTGCCTTTTTCAGGCTTGAACTCGTGTGTTTTGGCAGTGTAGTGAGGTCTTGTCCTGCTCCACTGCTGTTTAAATATCCATGCATTTTAAATGACAAGTTTTAGCTTTTAACGAAACAACAGCAGCCCTGGCACTACAGCATCATTCATCATATGCAGGCTTTTACTGCCATCTCCTGGAGGAATGGAAGAAGACGACAGGGATGCAATGCACAGGCCATTCCTGCTCCCATCTTTTGCACCTCTATTTCCCACCTGGTGTCGGCAAGAAGTCACCTGACTTAGTCACCTGATCCCCTTTGATCTCTCCTTTTACCCTGAGGTCAGGGTTTCAGGGATTAGGGGAGGGGGAAGGGTTAGGGTTAGGTATGTTAGAAAGTGTTATTTAGTTTATTTCGAATGAATTCAGGTGCACTTTCCCAGGACTAAGGGGGAAAATTGTGTTCTATTCCTTTTTCATAAACATCTCCCACCAAACCAATCAATAAAAAAAAAAAAGATCTAAAACTTTGACAATGAAGCTGAAATTATATTAAAAAAAAACAAAATAAACTTGCTTAAATCTGAAATCATAATAACTATAAAATAATGCAAATTTAAGAATCATTCTCAAGGTGCATTTATTTATAACAGATGTTTTGTTTTAGGTGTTGGATGTTTTGCATTTTTAAATTAAATTCTTTCCTTTATATAAGCAAATTCAGCACACACACATTTTCATATATTAATATATTAATATATCATCATATTAACATTTACTTTAAATCGATAGGTATATTAAGATATACCTATCAATTTAAGAACAATCAACCGTTACACAATCTGTTCAAACCATTGTGTTCATATGTGCCAAGCTTTCCGATCCAAATTCTCCCACAACATCTGCTGCCCTGTGGACCAGCCCAGATTGGTCTCCAGGTCCACAACAATGATTACACATTTCAAAAAGTATGGGCCAAATGATAGCTCGATCCGTGCAATCAGACATCAGACTGGCTTAAACTTTTGTTAACATCATTTTGCCTTCTGATCCCTTTTCAAAAACACTGTGGTATCCAAATAAATGACCTCCAAATGTCTAGTTTCAGATTTCAGCTTAATCGAAACATCATGAGAGTTCATAAACTCTCTAAACCGATCCTCACCATTACCCCAAGCCCATGTATTTTCATCCAAAAATCTCAAAGAGCACCTGCATAAGACAGAGCATTTCTTTGTCCCATGGTCATCTCCTCCACCTGGAAACAATATCTGTTATTGCAGCAAAAAGATATTTCTGGCACAACTTCACGTGCTTCCAAGGTGCATGGAGAGGATGAAATAATTCACAAAGCAGGAACTCCAGCAACACTTGAGGGAAGATGAACAACTTTAATAATTGACCGATGTGTTTCAGCTTGTGGCCTTCATCAGGGTCATGATGGTCAGATGACCCTGATGATGGCCACAAGCCTCACTTAACAAATGTGTAAAAATTAATTTTCAATTGCATATTTTGATATTATATAAGGCACTGACTTAAATACTCAGTGACGAGAGCCATGATGTTTAATTTTACATTACTTTTAATTTTTTTCTGTATTTTAATATTATCACACACGAGTATTAACCTGTGTTGCATTTTGCCTTTGTTTATGCTGATACTGTACTATGTTTACCATTTAGAAGCTAATGTAGTTCGTAGTTGGAGCGGTATAGGATGCAACGCGTGAGTTCACCTTCATTTCATATGCTAATTTATGCTTTAGCTTATCCTGGTTTAGCTCTAGTTGACACATGTACGGTCGCTCGTATGTCATTTCTGTATTATCAGAGCCTCTCTGTATGTTGTATCTGGTGCTTGTGATTGTTTGCTTTATAATACGGAGTTTGTAGCGGACAATTTGTTATGAGGATCGTTAAATGACGATCGTAGTTCGACCGGAAGTATCACGTTCCCGCTTGCTCTTCACAATAAGAGCATTATGGCGGAGTTATAATAGGGAAGCTTTTATTTTATGCAACTATCGGGAGTACTGTCGATAACTTAACCTCGCAGCAATGCCGTTCACTTGCACAGTTTAGGTAGAAGTTTTGCTACATTGCTCTGATCTTTGTATGGTTATACTATATTGTATTATGTCTATATCTGAATATGTCACTTATCTATTCATCTTATTTATCATTTATTTGTATTGTGTATTTCCTTTGTAGAAAAACCACACACACGCTGTTGGCTGTTTTTACAGCCACAGGAACTGAGTTGTGACAATAAAGTGCCTCAAACCGAACCTCAAGCTCCTTTTTCCATACTCTGGGACATTTTGGCCTTAGGTGGTGTTCTGGCCGACACACCGGGGTAACCGTAGTGCTAAAGACTGAATCAGTGCCACAATCGTGCCTATCCCTGATCAGTGGCGTGTCCAGCGGGGTGGCCTGGGGGGGCACAGGCCACCCCCCCAACCAGACTGGCCACCCCAGGTGCCACCCCAAAGGCAAAACATGTTACTGATAGTGAACTTTATTTTATTCATAAGGTTAGTTAGTAGAGTTGCCAACGGCTCCTTAAAAAAATGGAATGGTCCCTCATTCAGAGAAAATATTACACGTTTCGTATTGAGCTGAGAAGAGACGCAGTTTGTCCCGGACTTTCGCTATAATGAAAAAAAGACACAAAGCTGGAGTTATTCTGTCGTTACGCTGCACAGCTGCCTCTTCTTCTCTCATTCTCTCCTCTCCTGTTGCTACTTCAATCATGAAACTGATCAATGATCAGCTGATCGGCTTTTCTCTCTTGTTTATTTATTGCCCACTTTGCGCCAGGAAGAGGAAACCAGCGGATGTCGCGCTAAACAACAGCAGCACGTTTAAGCTTGATCAGCTGTTGCTAGAATTTATTTAATATTAATTTCTAGTATCAGCTGATGTTTGCTGGAGCCACAGCTGTAAACCTGCTGGTCATGATATGGTTTGGATATCTGGTCAGAGGGAAACATGAGGATGAAACCAGGAGATGTCCTTACTGAATCATCAGAGCTGAACATGTGATGGAGAAACAGGTTTACCTTTTAGGTGACATGAATGAGTTGAAGTTATGAAGTTATGAACTGTTTCTGAGAGACAAATAACACCAGGATCCTTTTCTACGTAGCTGACAGCTGGTAACTGTGCAGGGGCGGGTCTAGGAAAGTTTTGCCAGGGGGCCAGGTAGGGCATTAACAGGGAAAGGGGGGCACAAAGAAATACTTTTCTTTCTTATTCTCATTCAAAATGTCTCGCTTTTATTAAATAATTATCTAAATCTTACAACCAAAGTTTTTATCTGACATAAAATGTATATAAATCATACATATACCAACAAGACTGTACATCACTGTCACAACAGCATGTTTTCATTCAAAGTCTTTATGGCTTTAATACCTGGTGGGCCGGTCTCTAGTCAAAATGCCCAATTTTCTGTCCCAGTCCAGCCCTGCAGGTTAATACTGGCAGTAGGGATGGGTATCGAAACCCGGTTCTTGTTGAGAACCGGTTCCCACTGTTTCAATTCCTTGGAATCTTTTGCCATTTTTGCAAACGATTCCCTTATCGATTCCAGTCGCCCCGAATGACGTCACCACGTTGCGGAGCGTCATTTAGAATCAGAATCAGAAAGGGTTTTATTGCCAAATGTTGAGCAGGTTTACAACATTAGGAAATTGCTGCGGTGCTTCAGTGCAAACATACTGTCATAAATTGCGCTTAAATAGACATGAAAAAATAAAAGTAAGAATAAGAATTAAAAGTGCTACGTAGAAAGATATATGCATGAGTGCAGGTGGTGATCAGTGCCAAACATGGAATGATGCAGTGACACAGCGTAGGGTCATGTGTTAGTGGCGGGTACAGTCATATGGTTATTGTTCATGTGTCCAACAGCAGAGGGGAAGAAACTGTTCTTATGGCGAGAGGTTCTGGTGCGAATGGACCGGAGCCTCCTGCCTGAGGGGAGCAGGTCAAACAGACTGTGTCCAGGGTGAGAAGGGTCAGCTGAGATCCGAGCTGCACGCCGCAGTGTCCTGGAGGTGTACAGGTCCTGCAGAGATGGGAGTCTGCAGCCAATCACCTTCTCAGCAGAGCGCACAACACGCTGCAGTCTCTGTTTGTCCCTGATAGTGGCTCCAGCATACCACACGGTGATGGAGGAGGTGAGGATGGACTCGATGATTGCGGTGTAGAATTGCATCATCGTCCGTGTTGGCAGGTTGAATTTCTTCAGCTGCCTCAGGAAGTACATCCTCTGCTGGGCTTTCTTGATGACGGAGGTGATGGTGGGCTTCCACTTCAGGTCCTGGGTGATGGTGGTACCCAGGAAGCGGAATGAGTCCACAGACGTGATGGGGGTGTCAGTCAGGATGATGGGGGGGAGTGGGGCTGTGTGCTTCCTGAAGTCCACAATAATCTCCACTGTCTTCTGGGCATTCAGCACCAGGTTGTTGTGGCTGCACCAAGATACCAGACGTTCAACCTCCCTCCTGTAGGCAGACTCATCTCCGTCCGAGATGAGCCCAATAACGGTGGTGTCATCTGCAAACTTGATTAGCTTGACAGACTGGTGGGTGGAGGTGCAGCAGTTGGTGTACAGGGAGAAGAGCAGAGGAGAAAGAACACAGCCCTGAGGGGAGCCGGTGCTGATGGTTCCTGTAGGCTGTTCCTTCATCGTTCTTTATGTTTCAGTGTTAATGTTTGTATCAGTCCTAAGTTTTACTTTCCATCCTGATTTCCTGATTGCTCTCTGCTGTTTACTCATCTGATTTCTATTAGCTCTTGATATTTTTTAGAACGAAAGGTTAAAAAAAATGCCAAACACGCTACGGAGAAGCAAGAGAGCCAGAAGAGTTAGTTGACAATACCGGCCACTTTAATCATCGGTTTGGAAATGCACAGGGGGGAAATAAATCACACACATGCACTGGTGAAACAAAACACAATAACAGAGAAATATAATTACAAAAGTTCTGACAGATTCTTGTCTCAAATTATTTTGCCCAAACACATGGTTAACATATCAGGAACAACTCATGCCCTGTATAAACTGGAAGTATTTGTAATGACCAATGTGGTGCAACTGCTGTGGTTCCAAAAAAAGGCCAGTTGTCTTGCCTTTGGTTTCCATGACCACTGATGTCAGAAACTTTTCAAATTGTATCATTTATTTAGAGTTTGTTATTTGATTTTCTGGTTTCAGGTATTAGTGAAGACAGTATACATCATGGTTATTTTGTGATGTATGACAAAATAACCCATTACAGTCTAGATGGACAGTAAAGCAGCGTATGCTTTCAGCTTGATCTTCAGGTTGCTGCTATATAACTGTAGCAAGTCATACAATCACTTGATCAATTTCTCAGGAAGATCCCTCTCTGGCTCACAGCCAATGGGTGAGTATTGATCAAGTGTGCAAACCATTCCTCCCTCAAAGTGGTTTATGCAGTTGATTAATGGTGTCAATTTGGGTTAAAATGGCATTAAATGCCTTTTTGTTGTTGTTTATAATTAACTCAGTTTTTTTAGATATCAAGCTGACCATCCAAGCTTCGGATGGGTTGATGGATGGATATGACACTGAAGATACGTAAACATAACTTTCCTGTCCCATTCATGTTGGCTAAGCTATCAGGAGTCACATAGAGTCTAGTAGGCGAGTCAAAACCTGAACCAAAAATTACTTATTACGTAACAGTTTGGACATTCAAACTTGTCAACTTTCTTTCAACTAAATCATGAGTAAAAACCAATCAACAGCGTAAGTTTGACAATAGCAGTGGCAGTGTTATTAAGAACTCTGTTAGTGGAGGTTTTGTTGAGGTGTGGATTCTGACTTCTTTTCCTCCACAGGACACAGTTCTGTAAAGGGAATAAAGATTCACAGACAAACAGGAATAGATCGTTCTGGAGAAGTGACATCAAATGCAAATCCTTAGGTCCTCCCCACCTCCAAGTGTCCTTTACCCTCCATTAAATGCTAAATATACAGATTACCTTTCTCTCCAAGGGGTCATGTTCTTACACAATAGATGACAGTGGCTGTAAATTCTATTGTTTCTCATCCTGTCTTACTTTAACTACAATGGCACAGATTCTTGTGATGAGATGAACTTTGGAGTCATTAACATTGTGAAACATGCAAAGATAAGTTTGCTGTAGTCTTTCTTACTTCATGTTTATATATGTTTTTTCTTTAACTTTCATCTTGTATTACCAGATACTGCTATAACATGGAAATCATCCAGCAACTAAACTGCAACCAACAGCAACCAGCAACTGCATGACAATCTTCTTGAGAAGCTTTGCAATCTTAGCTTGGATTGGGGACAAGCAGGGTCCAGAGTGGTATTTGAGAAAGCTGAAGTGCATTAAGAAATGTGGGAGTAAAACAAATCTTAGCTAGTCGGCCATTAATTCTGCTACCCAGAGAGCTCCATCTCCATTCACTGTGTTTTTCACTGCCTGTCCTTCAACATGATTCCCAAGATGTGTGACTGACCAGAGGGCCGACTGGATGTTACAGTGACTCACTGTAACTATCAGATTTGCATTGTGTTTGCAGTGGAGGTCGGTATAAGGATCAACATGCATTTGTGTGCACATTTCAAGTGAAAGATCAAATAATTGGGATGTTATGTTTTTCATGTGCAAGCAATTTATTTGGTAAGTCTTTCACTAGCTGGGCCCACGTCCTCATTATAAGTTGGACAGCGTTTTAGTAGTGAATGCTTTGACATGACTTGAGCTGCGGTTTGGGGAAGGCCTCGAAGGGGACTGGCAATGGCTCCCGGGCCTGGCAGATCCCCATGTACTAAATAGGAGTGAAGAAGTTGAAGAATGGAGTAGAAGGAGAGAGTGAGGGTGGGACACGTAAACGAGAATGATCAGATTGCAGAACTAGGGGAACCTATATAGATGGCAGCCGGAAGGAGCGTGTTTGGAGGTGTGGTCCTCCTCCTGAAATTCTGATACATAATCTCCAATTCTCGCTGGCCGTGAACTCTAACTCTGGTTGGAGTTGTTGGAGTGCAGACTATTGTCATTAGCTACAATTAAAGGTGGTGGAGTTGGTCCCTCTGTCTGGTTGCTCCCTTGAAACCACCACAACTGCTTGGCAAGTACATGTTTTTGTATATAGCGCTTTTCTACTATACCTGAGCGCTCAAAGCACTTTATAGAACTTGTCTCATTTGCTTTCTTTCTGTTTTTTCTGTATAATTACTTTATAACACCAACGGATCCATCAGAGAGTTATCACCTTGTCCAAGGATGCAGACTGGAGCAGGCATGGCTCAAGCCACCATTCTTGTGAAAAGTAGATAACCTGCTCTACTGCCTGAGCTAAACCAACCCATTGAACCTTAAGCCTATGTGCTAACTGGCTAGCATGTTATTTTCAGCTGCAAAACAATAAATCATCCATCGATTCACTTCCGCTTATCCTTATGAGGGTCACAGGGAGCCTATTCCAGCTGTCACAGAGGTGGGGTAGACCCTGGACAGATCACTAGCCTGAAGCAGGGCTAACGCTTAGAGAAAGACAACCATTTAGACCTATGGGCGATTTAGAATCACCAATTAACCTAACCCCAATGACAGCATGTCTTTGGACTGTTAGAGGAATCTGGAATCTGCTGCCCATCACAATAAAGATGGAGAACCAGCTTCAACAAAACAACATTGGTGAAGTCTGGAGAGGCCTCAGAACCATCTCGGGCCACAAACAGCAGAACTCTCTGCCTGGGAGGGATGTGAGATGGGCAAATGAACTGAATCATTTCTTCAACAGATTTGACTCAGCCATGAGGCAGTCTGCAACATCGGCTGCAGACTCACCCACCCCCACTGCTGCTGTTCCACCTCAGACACTTCACACCTCCTCTATTCACCCTGCTCACTCCCCCCCACCCCCAACAACAGCATCCAATACACACTCAACACAAGGCTCCAGCCTGTCTCTCTCAACCACCCAGGTTAGGAGGGAACTGAGGAGGATTAATGGCAAGAAGGCAGCGGGCCCAGATGGCATCAGCTCGAGGGTCGTCAGGTCCTGCGCAGACCAACTGTGTGGGGTGATGGAGCACCTCTTCAACCTGAGCCTGAGGTTGGGAAGAGTCCCACAGCTCTGGACAACCTCCTGTGTTGTACCAGTGCCAAAGACTTCACGCCCCAAGGACCTCAACAGCTACAGGCCGGTGGCTCTGACATCCCACCTGATGAAGACCCTGGAGCGGTTGGTCCTGGCTCAGCTTCGGCGCCTAATAAGCTCATCACTGGACCCACTTCAGTTTGCCTACCAGCCTGGCATTGGAGCGGATGATGCCGTCATTCACCTCCTACATCGTTCCCTCGCTCACCTGGAGACCGCTGGAAGCACTGTGAGAATCATGTTCTTTGATTTCTCCAGTGCCTTCAACACCATTCTTCCCTCGGTTCTAAAGGACAAGCTGGTGAACTCTGGAGTGGACCATCACCTCACTACCTGGATCCTGGACTACCTCACCGACCGACCACAGTATGTGAGGACTCAGGGCTGTGTGTCGGACAGGGTCGTCTGCAGTACGGGGGCCCCACAGGGAACGGTTCTGGCTCCGTTCCTCTTCACCATCTACACTGCAGACTTCTCCCACAATTCCACCCAGTGCTTCCTGCAGAAGTTCTCTGATGACTCTGCAATAGTCGGCCTCATCACTGATGGGGACGACAAGGAGTACAGAGGTCTGACCCAAGACTTTGTGGACTGGTGCCAGCTGAACTACCTCCAGATCAACGCCAGTAAAACCAAGGAACTGGTGGTAGACTTCCGCAGGCACAAGCATTCTCCACTGCAACCACTGAACATCCAGGGTATGGACATTGAGGCTGTGGACAGCTACAGGTACCTTGGTGTTTATCTGAACAATAGACTGGACTGGACTCATAACTCAGACGCCCTCTACAGGAAAGGGCTGAGCAGGCTGTACCTGCTGTGGAGACTCAGGTCGTTTGGAGTGGAGGGCCCACTCCTGAAGACCTTCTATGACTCTGTTGTGGCTTCTGCTATCTTTTATGGTGTGGTCTGCTGGGGCGGCAGCATCTCTGCTGGGGACAGGAAGAGACTGAACAGGGTGATCCGAAGGGCCAGCTCTGTTCTAGGATGCCCTCTGGACCCAGTGGAGGTGGTGAGTGACAGGAGAACGGCGGCTAAGCTGTCATCCCTGATGGACAACATCTCCCACCCCATGCAGCAGACTGTGACAGCACTGAGCAGCTCCTTCAGTGGGAGACTGCGGCACCCACGGTGTGGGACGGAGAGATTTCGCAGGTCTTTCCTCCCCACTGCTGTCAGACTCCACAACAAAGACTTTAACTGATCAAGCACACACATCCATACATGTGCAATAATACTAAGTGCAATAATCCTTTCTGTCATCGTTGTATTTTTACTCAGTTGTATATAGTATTTGTATTTGTATTCTATTTTTATCTTATTGTATATTTATTTTATTTTATTCTACTGTATATAGTATTTTATTCTATTCTGTACAGCTGTGTACTGTATTTATTCTTATTGTATTCTAATTTTTGCCTCATAACTTTTGCACTGTCCACTTCCTGCTGTGACAAAACAAATTTCCCACGTGTGGGACTAATAAAGGTTATCTTATCTTATCTTATCTTATCTTATCTTAAATCAACAATAAATCTTTAGAATTATTTTATTTATTATCCTAATGCATGGACAGATTCTTATATATAATCTCTACTCAAGCACTTTATCTCAGAGAGCAGCCATTTGGCTTTTCTACCTCTAAAACCCGCCTTCCAGCCAAATGGCTGGTAGGCTTTTAGCTAATATCCTTAATCACCTGTGAACAGCTGATTTTGTTATGTAAATAAGGTGGGGCCATGCTGAGCCACTTGGAGTGGTTAGTTTCCTGAGCCACAAGGAAACTTGTGTTTCAGTTTGCCATCTTAGGGAGAAATCAACACATATGGGTGTATTTCCTTTGTTGCTGACATTTATTGATAAAAACAGTACAAAAAACCAACCATTTGTACACATATTTACAAATAATAATAAAAAGTGAGTGAGTACACTTCAACATTTTCAGCAATCACTCACAATCCTGGCACTGCCATGGTATCTGTAGTCTGCATTTACCACATGTGTATCTGTAGCAGCGAACACATCGCACAGTGGCATGATTGTTCTTGCATCTGTGTTTGACCTGACACATGGCTCTTTTTCCAGGGCTAGGTGTGGAGGGTTGTGTCCAAAGCAACTGTTCATTTCTTGCCTTCTTCCCAGCTACATGAGAGTGAGCCAACTCTCTTGCAAGCTCCACCAGGAAGTCCACCCGTCTTTCCTTCGTCCCGGTGCATGCTTGATACAGCACATGTGCATTCAGTGCTGCCATGTCAATCATGTTATAAAACACGGCGACTGGCCAGCGCCGTGTTCCTCTGCGGACAGTGTACTCCCGAACCATCTGGTCCATCACATCCACGCCACACTTTGTTTTGTTGTAAAGGGTGACAGTGTTTGGCTTCCTTTTGGTAGTGTTATCAGTCTGAACCACGCTGTGCATGCTGCTAAGAATATAGACTGTCTTCTTCCGTTTGGCCGCATACGCTGTCAGCGTGGCAGCAGAGGTTGAAAACACCTAAGAAATAAGATAAATTGTTATTTCCATAGCCCTTTTACACACAATGAAACACATAAACATAGAACCACAAAAGACCTGCAACATACCTGAGTGGTGAATTCATTGCGATCTGTCTGTCTAGTGGATTGAGGAATTTCCCTGCGAATCTTGTTGACTGTGCCGAGGATGGTGGTTTTCCGTCTAAGAAGTTTTCGCGCAAGTGAAAGCGATGTGAAGAAATTGTCCGTGGTAACATTTCTGCCCTTGTCTAGGAATGGTTCCATCAGCCTCATCACTACATCTTCAGACAGTCTCTCCCCACTGGGACGATTGGGGTCCTTGCCAAGATATGGGAAGACATTGCAAATGTACTTGGATTTTAGGTCGCAAGCCACCCAAAACTTGATCCCAAACTTGTCAGGTTTACTTGCAATATACTGCAGGAAACAGCACCGAGTCTTTGATGGGAAAAGCTGCTCATCAACGGTGATATGTAGACCAGGGTTGTAGCACTTGATGCAGTTGGTGACAAATGATCCCCACACACTGGAAATTGCAGCGAACTTATCAGTCTTTACTCGATCACTGCGGGTGGACTTGTCATCAAAGCGTAGGTGTTGCATGATGTCTTGGAAGCGGTTTCGTGCCATAGTTCCAATTATCTGTGGGTTTCCCAGGTTTGCTGACCAGCAGTCACGTAGAGATGGAACCCTGTTAACTCCCCGCAAGATGACAATTGCAATAAATGCCATTAGTTCAGGGAGGTCCATGAACCAATGAACATGCTCCATTTGCTGTGCATGTTGAATAGTCCATTCTTGAATGCTACGAAGCATGTCAAGAGTGATGAAACACAGGAAGCTCTGAAGGCGACTCGAGATACTTTTCCTGGCCTTAGCCGTTGGCTCTCCATCTGCAGCGTATGCTTCTATCGGGGGTGAAAGGGAGACAGGTCCCCACCTGTTCTTCACGCCACACTGTGCCATCTTTCGCTGTCTCAGTCCCCAAACAAGCTCTCTTTTTAGGTGGAGAAGCAGTCTCCTCATCTGCAGTGTGAACAAATTCAAATTGTGAGCAATGGGAAGGTCAAACGAAATCACAAATGCATGCATAGATACTAATTATAATTCCAGTATCTCCTCATCTGTATCAGAATAATGTCTGAAATATCTTACTTACTACATCCACTTACTTGTTTGAAATGAAATAGGAAATGATATGAAATGTCTTCCTAAATAAAAAGATACAACTAGAGTTAGGTCTGTGAAGGTTCTCAGTCATCCAGGTCATCGTAGTCAAAGGAGCTTGCAAAGAAAAGCGTCTGGACTTCTTTAAGTTGCTTGAAGACGTTTCACCTCTCATCCGAGAAGCTTCTTCAGTTCTAAGGTCAAATGGTGGAGAGTCCCAGATATAAACCTAGTGGGAGTGACCCCCCACAGAGGGACAAAAGGACCCCCTGATGATCTCCTCTTTCAAACCTTTGAAAGAGGAGTGAAAGAAGCCATCTATGTCCACTGTGAGCGACCATCTTTGAACAGAGGCGGGGGTTTACGACACCAACTGTCTGCCATCTATAATCCAGTTTTGAGATCCCTTCCCAGACGCCTTAACGCCCACTCACATCCTGGGCCATCTGATCTCAGGAATTCGCATGATAAGGTGGGGCCAGGTTTCACAATGAACCCACCCGAAACTCTGGTTGATTGGGACCCACACCCAGTTTCCCACCTTGGCTCAGGCGATTAGAGGATCATCAGGGGGTCCTTTGTCCCTCTGTGGGGGGTCACTCCCACTAGGTTTATATCTGGGACTCTCCACCATTTGACCTTAGAACTGAAGAAGCTTCTCGGATGAGAGGTGAAACGTCTTCAAGCAACTTAAAGAAGTCCAGACGCTTTTCTTTGCAAGCTCCTTTGACTACGATGACCTGGATGACTGAGAACCTTCACAGACCTAACTCTAGTTGTATCTTTTTATTTAGGAAGACATTTCATATCATTTCCTATTTCATTTCAAACAAGTAAGTGGATGTAGTAAGTAAGATATTTCAGACATTATTCTGATACAGATGAGGAGATACTGGAATTATAATTAGTATCTATGCATGCATTTGTGATTTCGTTTGACCTTCCCATTGCTCACAATTTGAATTTGTTCACACTGCAGATGAGGAGACTGCTTCTCCACCTAAAAAGAGAGCTTGTTTGGGGACTGAGACAGCGAAAGATGGCACAGTGTGGCGTGAAGAACAGGTGGGGACCCGTCTCCCTTTCACCCCGATAGAAGCGTACGCTGCAGATGGAGAGCCAACGGCTGAGGCCAGGAAAAGTATCTCGAGTCGCCTTCAGAGCTTCCTGTGTTTCATCACTCTTGACATGCTTCGTAGCATTCAAGAATGGACTATTCAACATGCACAGGAAACGGAGCATGTTCATTGGTTCATGGACCTCCCTGAACTAATGGCATTTATTGCAATTGTCATCTTGCGGGGAGTTAACAGGGTTCCATCTCTACGTGACTGCTGGTCAGCAAACCTGGGAAACCCACAGATAATTGGAATTATGGCACGAAACCGCTTCCAAGACATCATGCAACACCTACGCTTTGATGACAAGTCCACCCGCAGTGATCGAGTAAAGACTGATAAGTTCGCTGCAATTTCCAGTGTGTGGGGATCATTTGTCACCAACTGCATCACGTGCTACAACCCTGGTCTACATATCACCGTTGATGAGCAGCTTTTCCCATCAAAGACTCGGTGCTGTTTCCTGCAGTATATTGCAAGTAAACCTGACAAGTTTGGGATCAAGTTTTGGGTGGCCTGCGACCTAAAATCCAAGTACATTTGCAATGTCTTCCCATATCTTGGCAAGGACCCCAATCGTCCCACTGGGGAGAGACTTTCTGAAAATGTAGTAATGAGGCTGATGGAACCATTCCTAGACAAGGGCAGAAATGTTACCACGGACAATTTCTTCACATCACTTTCACTTGCGCAAAAACTTCTTGGACGGAAAACCACCATCCTCGGCACAGTCCACAAGATTCGCAGGGAAATTCCTCAATCCACTAGACAGACAGATCGCAATGAATTCACCACTCAGGTATGTTGCAGGTCATTTGTGGTTCTATGTTTATGTGTTTCATTGTGTGTAAAAGGGCTATGAAAATAACAATTTATCTTATTTCTTAGGTGTTTTCAACCTCTGCTGCCACGCTGACAGCGTATGCGGCCAAACGGAAGAGGACAGTCTATATTCTTAGCAGCATGCACGGCGTGGTTCAGACTGATAACACTACCAAAAGGAAGCCAAACACTGTCACCCTTTACAACAAAACAAAGTGTGGCGTGGATGTGATGGACCAGATGGTTCGGGAGTACACTGTCCGCAAAGGAACACGGCGCTGGCCAGTCGCCGTGTTTTATAACATGATTGACATGGCAGCACTGAATGCACATGTGCTGTATCAAGCATGCACCGGGACGAAGGAAAGACGGGTGGACTTCCTGGTGGAGTTTGCAAGGGAGTTGGCTCGCTCTCATGTAGCTGCGAAGAAGGCAAGAAAAGATCAGTTGCTTCGGACACAACCCTCCACACCGAGCCCTGGAAAAAGGGCCACGTGTCAGGTCAAACACAGATGCAAAAAAAATCAGGCCACTGTGCGATGTGTTCACTGCTACAGGTACACATGTGGTAAATGCAGACGACAGATACCGTGGCAGTGCCAGGATTGTGAGTGATTGCTGAAAATGTTGAAATGTACTCACTCACTTTTTATCATTATTTGTAAATATGTGTACAAATGGTTGGTTTTTTGTACTGTTTTCATCAATAAATGTCAGCAACAAAGGACATACAAAGGACATGTGTTGATTTCTCCCTAAGATGGCAAACTGAAACACTCCACTCCCTCACCCCCTCAATCACTCACCCCCACTCCCCTCCCTCCAGAATTCCTAGGTAACGACCTAATATACATATGAATGACTAGCCAATTTAGCTTCCACTTCCAGCATTTGACTGCTCTCCGGCTTTTAAAGGTAGAACGGTAGAAGCCTGGAAATCCCAGTGTTAAATATCTTGGGGTCATTCTAGACCCAACATTATCCTTCAAGAGTCACATAAATAAAGTGTCCCAGGTACTTAAATTTAATAATCGAAATTTTAATCATATACGTAATAATTTAAATATGAATGTAGCAAAAACGTATTTTTACTCAATGATCATCTCTCATATGAACTTCAATAACTTAGTGAAACTTAAAAGAGTGAGTTTAATATATAAAGTCTTACACTCCCTTGCTCCACCACCACTAAAGCAGTTCATTAGGCATAAAGAAAGCTCAGACAGGACCACTCGAGCTACAATCCGAGGAGACTTGTTTATACCCCACAGACGGACAGCATTTGGGCAGAACGTCCTTTCTGTCCAGGGTGGCCATCTGTGGAACAGTCTTCCTCAACCCATTAGAGAATGCTCGACATTCAATTTGTTTAAGGCAAAGGTTAAAAACTGGTTATGGACAAATCAAGTGTGTGATCATGTATGAGTTGCATAGTTTTAATGTTTTATTTGGGAACAGAATGGTGTGTATGTGTAAGTTTGGTGATGGAGTTTTTATTATGAATGAATGATGAATTTTTATGAATTATTATGTCTATTTTTATGCTTAAGGACAACAGATGAAAATTAGCCCTTGGCTATAATCTGGTATGTTTACATTCATGTAATTCTTTTTTTACATTTATGTTCATTAACATGCACTGTCCTAAATAAATGAATAAATAAAATTCAAATGCCAAAATAATTCTATAGACCTATAAACTTTGTACACACCAAAGCTGTTTTCTGCCTTCCGTTCACTATGAACAGGCATGTATTTTCGGTTTATGCATGCCCAACTTTGTGCTGAAATGTTTAAAAGAATGTGAAGTATGAGCACAAGCTCACTATGTGAAAACAGCTGTAGCAGGGAAACCCGGGAGGACTTAGTTATGCTCGGCAGTTTGTTGCAGGCCAATACATGTTGGCAAAACAACATGCAGACATTACTCAAACAGCTGATAAGTGACATGTTTGCTTATGTGCCTCCACCATGTTTGCACAATTCAGCTTTCCAGAATTCTTCAATCCAGTGGAGTTTTTAGCTGCTATACAGAGCAAAGTACAGCACAACATAGTAGGTTTTGTAATAGCCTCTAAATGCCAGGTATTTCAGATGTGAGGGAAAACAGCAGCTGACAGCTATCCACCATGCCTGCAACACACCGGGCTTTTGCTCTCATCTCTCTGCTGTCCTTCAGCGCAGCAGCACCAACAGTAGACGACTGCAATCAGCTGACCCAGCCTCTGCAAGCTAACGAGCTTCACCAGGTACAGGTCCCTTGACCTCTAACCTCAGCTGTCTTTCTCCCTCACAATATGACAATTAGGCCCAGAGTTGTTTTGTCAGTTTTCCCAGCTTTGGCTCTTCACACCTTGCCATGTAGTGGGCTGATTGGGGTGGCGGTAGCTCAGTTGGCAGAGCAGGTCAGCCACTAACCAGAAGGTTGGTGGTTTGATCCCAGGCTGCTCCAGTCTGCAAGATACTGACAGGCAGCATTTTATTCATGATGATATTGTAATGTTATATACATTTGAGACCCGAAAAGTGAGACAATGTAGAAAAGTGGCTGTTATTTCACAACAGCTAATGCAATATCTTTTCCTCTTTTTTAATTTTTGAAGTTCATTAAAAGCAGCTATTGTTTGCAGTTTCATAAGAAAGCAGTTGCAGTGACATACAGAGGTAAAATACCAAAAATTGTATCCATATTCAAACCTTTCTGAACCTAACTGTATGTTCTTTCACTCTGAATAGATCCTGGGTAGGTGGATCTTTATTCAGGGGCTTGCCGGTAACGGTAGCTTGGGCGACACTTTGAGGTTTCTGGAAAGTACATGGATGGTGCTGAATACAACATCAGACAGTCGGACCCTGCAGGCAGAGATAGCTGGCCGAGTGGTTCAACAGCTGGACCAGTCTGTTCAGCCACAGTAAGTATTTTTAAGTATTTTTCCCTGTTCTCTAATCTGGAGGGGGAGGGGGGGGGGCAGTAAATATTCAGATAGCAGTGGTGATCCTGGCAAAAGCAAATGGCCATAAGTCAAAAACTGCTTGAGGCAGACAACTAGATGATGACACTGTTTCAACGGAAACACGAGACACTGGAGAAGAAAATCCAAACCTACATGGGCTTCTGTTAAAAAAGTGATATATCTCTTATATCAGTGCCAATACCAATACATTTAACTTACCTATATTTGTAATTTACAGAGACTAAAATTACATGTTTTTTGCATATTGAGCTAATTCTTTACATTTTGACGTTAGAGTTCCAAAGATGGAGGATGCCTCCATCCCAACCAATTCCCAGGGACCTGAGCTTTCTTCAAACCCTAGCTCCCACCCTGTCAGCAGTTCCACACCCCATCTGGTCATGAAGTAAGCCATGCTTCTAATATTATTAAGAGAGAATTAAACCCTACCTTCATCACTTACTAGTCAAAGTAAACAACAACCACTTTTTATTTGTGTACTCTGGTGTGGGATCTAAGGCCAAAGTCTGCTGCACACAGGCAACCACGCTCCAAGCAACTCTCTGCAATGTTGGCTCTGGCCTTTGTCTTTCATTTACATACATCTGTTCCTTTGTAAATCGCTAACCTCTGTTCAGAACTGAATTCCCAGAGTTTTTCATCAATGTCACATTTCTGGAGGGATTTTTTAAGGGTGTTATGAGGCAGGTAGGTGATATGTGTTATACACAGGTGAGTTGTTGTTGTTTGTGCATAGCTTCATCATAGCTAGCATAGCCACCACAAGTCAGGAGAAAATTGAGGTAAGACAGCTGTTCTCATAGTAGACGCAGGTAGCTGAACAGTAGATTGTTTAATTAAAAACCCACTGTGTGCACAGAGGCAAAACTAAGAAAACTGTGTCTTTGTCCAACCAATCAGAATCAGAATCAGAAAGGGTTTTATTGCCAAATGTTGAGCAGGTTTACAACATTAGAAAATTGCTGCGGTGCTTCAGTGCAAACATACTGTTATAAATACTGTCATAAATTACGCTTAAATAGACATAAAAAATAAAAATAAGAATTAAAAGTGCTACGTAGAAAGATATATGCATGATATATACATGAGTGCAGGTGGTGATCAGTGCCAAACATGGAATGATGCAGTGAACACAGTGTAGGGTCATGTGTTAGTGGTGGGAACAGTCGTACGTTTATTGTTCATGTGTCCAACAGCAGAGGGGAAGAAACTGTTCTTATGGCGAGAGGTTCTGGTGCGAATGGACCGGAGCCTCCTGCCTGAGGGGAGCAGGTCAAACAGACTGTGTCCAGGGTGAGAAGGGTCAGCTGAGATCCGAGCTGCACGCCCCAGTGTCCTGGAGGTGTACAGGTCCTGCAGAGATGGGAGTCTGCAGCCAATCACCTTCTCAGCAGAGCGCACAACACACTGCAGTCTCTATTTGTCCCTGATAGTGGCTCCAGCGTACCACACGGTGATGGAGGAGGTGAGGATGGACTCGATGATTGCAGTGTAGAACTGTATCATCGTCCGTGTTGGCAGGTTGAATTTCTTCAGCTGCCTCAGGAAGTACATCCTCTGCTGGGCTTTCTTGATGACGGAGGTGATGGTGGGCTCCCACTTCAAGTCCTGGGTGATGGTGGTACCCAGGAAGCGGAATGAGTCCAGGAAGGAGTGGGGCTGTGTGCTTCCTGAAGTCGTCCACAATAATCTCCACTGTCTTCTGGGCATTCAGCACCAGGTTGTTGTGGCTGCACCAGGACACCAGACGTTCAACCTCCCTCCTGTAGGCAGACTCATCCCCGTCCGAGATACAGACCTGTTGGCTCTGTATGCAAACTGCAGGGGGTCCAGGAGGGGGGCCGTGAGGGTCTTGAGATAGGAGAGAACCAGGCGCTCAAATGACCACAGATGTCAGAGCCATGGGTCTGTAGTCATTTAGTCCAGTGATCCTAGGTTTCTTGGGGACAGGGATTATGGTAGAGGACTTGAAGCAGGCAGGCACATGACATGCCTGCAGTGAGGAGTTGAAAATGCCAGAAAACACTGGGGCCAGCTCGTTTGCACAGTGTCTGAGGGTGGCAGGAGACACATCGTCTGGGCCGGGAGCTTTCCGAGCATTCAGACTCCTAAACTGCTTCCTCACATCTGCTTCATGAATATGAAGAGTTGTGGTGGGAGGAGGTGGTGTGAAATCCTCCTTGGTGTGGGGTTTGGAGGGAGGTGTTGTAGGTGAACAGTTTGATGGGGGTGATGGCTCTATGGAGGGGGGAGAGGTGGGGGAATGAGTGTCCAAAGTGTCTCTATTGTTGGGGCCGTTGGAGGTGTGAAGGCTGCCTGATGGCTCGTCAAAACGGCAGTAAAAGTCGTTGAGGGTGTTGGCCAAGAGCAAGTCATCAGTGGAGTGGGGGGTTTTAGGCTTGTAGTTGGTGATATTCCTAAAACCTTTCCACACAGAGGCCGAGTCATTCTCTGAGATCTGCTGCTGCATCTTCTCAGAGTGCTGATGTTTAGCAATGTCCACTTCTTTAGTGAACCTGTACTTGGCCTCTCTGTAGCAGTCCCTGTCTCCGCTTCTGAACGCCTTTCTCTTTTCCAGCCACAGCTTTTTGAGTTTAGGAGTAAACCAGGGTTTGTCATTGTTATAACTCACCCTGGTGCGTAATGGCACAATGCTGTCCTCACAGAAGTGGATATAGGAGGTGACAGTGTCCATAAACTCGTCCAAGCTGTTAGAAGCAGCCTTCAATCATGGACCTAACTGTAGGGTGAGGAGCTCATTCATCTGAGAGGTGATCAGATTAACTGAGATGTATTGTGCTGTTCTACAAATCATAATGGCGGAGATAATGGTGGAATAGTTTTTGATAGCAAAGCTGTTCTCTGGATATATCCTATTCTCCACCTGTTTCTCAACTCTCACTCAGAGATCTGCATTTACACTGTTTTATTCTGGCTAGCATGTTACTCCCTACCTCGCGCTGCGTCAACAGGTCTGCTGGTTTTTTAACCTCAAATTTCACATCCTCATTTAACGTTTGATAGTGTTTCAGTAGATAAAGGTGAATGGCTTGGACATTAATTGAGCTGTGGTTTGGGGGAGGCCTCGAAGGGGACTGGTGACGGCTCCCGATGTACAAAATAGAAGAGAAGAAGTTGAAAAGGCGAGGGAGGGTGTGAACTGGGGGAACATATCCGGTCGTTCAGTCTGCTGTAGTTACATCCTAAGGTTTTAAAAACTGAGCTTAAATAAATGATTAGCGGTAATAAAAGCCGAGGGAGGTCAACGGTGATCACTGACTGTTTTAGGAGCTTTTTGAGATTAAATAGAAGAAAATACAAAACATTAAACATGTTAACAACACAAAAGCCATATTAAACGCAGACTACTTTAGGCCCGGAAGTAGGATTCGTCACGTCATCGCTTAACGACCGGACATTGATCAGAACCGGAAGGAGCATGTTTGGAGGTGTGGTCCCACTCCTGAAATTCCAATACTTCCAATTTGCTATACTGTTGGCAGAAAGCTGGTTGATACTGAAATGAACTGATTGCAACTTTATATAAAAACTAGTGTGGTTGCATCATGCAATTTTTATATTCTTCAAAATATTAGTTTAATCAGAAAGTGAAACTCTTCAGATTAAGAGTATCTATAGTAAGAGCAGTGGCAGAAGAAACCAGAACTCCCAGTGAACACCCACGTAAGCAAACTCTACACAAAGAGGTCCACTCTGGGGTAACCCAGGAACAGCAACAGCAACGGTGGTCATTACTGAGCCACCATGCCGCCCTCATTTGTGTTGATTAAAAAATGCCACAGATTACTCTGTTTAGAACTCAGTCTTCTATTATTAAAGTCAAATCAGGTTTGAAAGTGTCGGTCAAGGATGCATTCAGATGAGAAAAACGTCATGGTGTGCAAGTCAATATTTCTTTTGGTGTCTCATTATCTATCCAGATGAAATTTTAATGTTGCCATTTTCCACTTCCATTCTGCTTGATCATTGTTTTAGGGAGGATCGCTGCCTCAGGAATGTTCAGAACATGTCCCTAGTTGATGGCAAAGACTTAGAGTTCTACAGTAAGTTGCTTCAGTGAACAACATACAGCATGTACACATGTAATCACATCAGTTACATCTGTCACTCAGGTGTGTGATGTTTGTCACAGTACAATTTGCATGCTCAGTTGATCAGAATTGTTATCCTCCCATCATGAATGCTTGTGTTTTGTTGCACAGTGAAAATTGCCAGTTCCTATCACAGGTTCCTGCAGACCTGCCCTGACTGTCTGCTCATGCACACCTACGATAAAGTAGCCAATCACCAATTGTTCTACTTGTTTGGTAAGTATGAGCAGTGATGGAGCATTTACTAAAAGAACTGACAAGTAAAACAGTAAAATATTTACTTGATGGACTATTCATTGTATATTTTAACTGTAATTAATGAGTTGTAGTCAACTGACAATTCTTTGGCTATTTCAAATAAGGGTGGAAGGGTGGACCACTTTGGCATTCAACTCATCATTTCTTTTGGTATCTCACTTTCCTATTTGTGAAGAAGTAAGAAAAGAATATAAAAATCCCCAAACCAATGAGAAACTAGTTGTAGAGCCCAGTATGGATTTTCGCAAATGGATTTTTCTTCAACAAGTTAACTGATCAAGTGATTAATCATTTTAATATTCATCAACTAGACTATAATTGTCTTCCATCTAAATTGTAGCCATGTCTGAATACAAAGTAGCTTGAATTCAATCAGGGCTGGACTGGGACAAAAAATCGTCCTGGGCATTTTGACTAGAGAACCACAAAGACATAAAACCTTTGAATGAAAACAAATGCTGTTGTGACAGTGATGTACACTGTCTTGTTGGTATATATGTATGATTTCTATACATTTTGCATCAGATGACCACTTTGGTTGTTTTGAGAATAATAGATTGCTGAATATACATTAGAGCTAAAGAGACTGTATTTTAGGGTGGCTTGCAAAATTATAATATGGAGTTTGCTAGTGTGTAAGAATACAAACAGAAAAGGCCTGGAATGTGAACAATGAACTGGGGTGCAGGGCAGGAGAAGAATTAACCCCCACCCCCAGGACAGAAGCAAGAGTTACTGCAAGAGTTACTGAGGGTGAGGGGCAGACAAATAACAAAAGGACACTACCTTAAAAGGAGATGGGGGTCAGGGTGTCAGCACCCCTGGCTACTGTACCAGTGTTTTTCCATTGTGGGGGTGTTTACTATAGGGGGAGGATACCAGAGACTAAAACTGTAGCTGTTGTGTTGAATTCTTGAGATCAGCCTTTAGAATAGGACTGCAAAGGACTGCAGTGTGCTGATCTCCAGATGTATCTGTAAGGAAAAATGGGTAACAAAAGGATTGTGTGAAACTTGGAAACATCTCTGCATGATCTCTACCAACACGAAAGGATCGGAGAGAGCGGCGTTGTCTCCCACAGTTGTAAGATTCAGACATTTTAAATGAGAATAAGAAAGAAAAGTATTTCTTTGTGCCCCCCTCCTCTCCCTGTTAATGCTCTACTTGGCCCCCTGGCAAAACTTTGCTAGACCCGCCCCTGCACAGTTACCAGCTGTCAGCTACATTAAAAAAAAGGATGCTGGTGTTATTGGTCTCTCAGAAACAATTCATAACTTCCCTTCACTCATGTCACCTATCATGTTTCTCCATCACCTGTTCAGCTCTGATGATCCAGTAAGGACATCTCCTGGTTTCATCTTCATGTTTCCCTCTCACCAGATAACCAACCTGACATCATGACCAGCAGCTTTACGGCTGTGGCTCCAACAAACATCAGCAGATCCTAGAAAGTAATATTAAATCAATTAAGTAAATGATTTAATAAATAAATTAAATAAACAACTTATCAGGCTTTAACATGCTGCATGTATGTTTAGCGCAACATCCGCTGGTTTCCTCTTTCTGGCGCAAAGTGGGCGATAAACAAACAAGAGAGATGGGACCTGAGACAGAAAAGCCAATCATTGATCATTGATCAGTTTCATAACTGAAGTAGCAACAGGAGAGGGAGGGGGAGAGAGTGAGAGAAGAAGAAGCTGTGCAGCGGAGGACACAGATTAACTCCAGTTTTGTGTCTGTTTTTTTATTCTAGCTGAAGCACGGGACAAACTGCGTTCCTTTTCGCCTCAATACGATTTTCTTCTGTTTGAATGTGATGAGACTGCTTTCAGAGCCGTTGCCCAAACAAGGAGGAGAGTGTATCCGACCTCCTCGGCTGTAATTGTTCCAGCCCAGAGTCGATCATGACCAATTGGCCAATCGACCACCTGTCATTGTTTATACCGTTACAAAAAAACATAAAAACTAAAAGTCACCATCGCCCTTTGTGCCCGATACTCAGTCACAGTACTTCAAAAACACAATTACATTCCATTTCTGGGTTTAAAAAGTTCCCTGTCATTTTTTTTTTTATTTAGCAAAATTCAATTCACTTTTATTTATATAGTGCCAAATTGCAACAATAGTTGTCTCAACGCACTTAAAAAAGAGTGAGAAAAGGACAAACAAAAGGTTGTTTTTACACCTGGCTGTGCAGACTGCCCTCCATGTGCTATACAGACTGAGTACTGGCCAATACATCTAGCTAACATGTCTGACTTCTGTTTGTTGTTATTTCATAAAATTGTTAAACAACACATCTGTGTTAATTGTAGCAGGTTTATATTGTAACAGATATTGTAACATTTAAGTAACCAGCAGGCTAACTGAAGCTGTCAAATAAGTGCAACATAGAGTAAACTCTTTTAAGTAGTGGAGGTAGTTCTTTAAGGAGGCAGCTGCCCGATCACACGAAACAAACAAAATACGCTTTAGGATTCAAACATCCTCGAACACTAGTGTGAGCACAATACATTCTAATGGTGCTTTTCCTGCTGTTGTTCTCTGCAGCGAGGAACAAGACTGTGACAGCTTCTGATTTAGAGACCTTCAGAAAACAAGGTGAATGCCTCAGGTTTCCCACGACACCCAAGTTTAACTACAACCCTAACAATGGTAAGCACCACATATCGTCTACATTGAAATAGAATATGAAATCAATCTGCTACATAACTTAAATGCAGTAGATTGCCCAGTGAGCAAGTTACTGATAGGTTCGTAGCATAAACCTATTGGCTGGAACGTTCAAGACAATTCTACTACACAGCAAAAGCAAGACACAAGTAGTCAAAGTTCTTTGTGTTACTCATGCATGAGGGAGAGGACTGGATGAGCGCCGTTCCTTCGCTTGACCTCAGTTGCTCTCGTCTGCCCCCTCGTAACACTGCTCTTTTATTGAGGTTACATGAATGAACATATGAGTCTTACATAGGTATACATGTTTACATGTAGACAAAGAGTACCGTGTGTGTGTGTGTGTGTGTGTGTGTGTGTGTGTGTGTGTGTGTGTGTGTGTGTGTGTGTGTGTGTGTGTGTGTGTGTGTGTGTGTGTGTGTGTTGTGTGGTCAAGATGTGACCCCATAAATGAATTCCCTAATCCTGCTGGTCTGGAAGTCCAGCCGTTCATCTAAACAAAAGGCAGTTAGACTAAAACAGATATACTTGTGTTTGCTATACCATGAAACAAAAAAAGAAGGTACGACCTCTTCTCGTGACCCCAGGATGTGAGTGTGTTTGCCAGAACACTCTGGAAGGCACACAGAGTCTTTACAGACTGCTAAGGATCAAACCTCTATCAATATGCAATTGATTATAAAACTCTAAGCATATATGAGTAAATATTTCTAAGCATAAATGACAACCTAATAATATAAACCTGACAGTTACCACACACTGAAAATGGTGTTGTAGAACAGGTTATCCCTGAACTTGTTTTAGCATTTCGGTTCATGAGTACAATAAAGCTTCAGAGGTGCTGGAAGATGGGAGTCTAATCATTTTTTGGCTGAAAGAAATCATCTCATACATCATGGACAATTTCTCAGTTTGTGATGTAATCTATCTTCTTGGGTAGGCAGGTTGAGTGTGAGGAAGTAAAACTTAACATAAGGAGGTCTATAAAGAAAAGGCACAATACAATGTAAGCTTTGTTAGATTATTTGGTAGCTGTAACTCAGGAAGTACAGCATGTCATCTAATAGTTGGGAGGGTTTTTTTTTTTTTTTGCTCTAATCAGTAGCCTATGCAATGTATCCTTGGTGAAGAAACTAAATGCTCTCCAATACATGAGGGATGCATCCAGTGAGGGATATTGTATATAGTGCTTGAGTAGAGATTATATATAAGAATCTGTCCATGCATTAGGATAATAAATAAAATAATTCTAAAGATTTATTGTTGATTTATTGTGATGGGCAGCAAATTCCAGATTCCTCTAACAGTCCAAAGACATGCTGTCATTGGGGTTAGGTTAATTGGTGATTCTAAATCGCCCATAGGTCTAAATGGTTGTCTTTCTCTAAGCGTTAGCCCTGCTTCAGGCTAGTGATCTGTCCAGGGTCTACCCCACCTCTGTGACAGCTGGAATAGGCTCCCTGTGACCCTCATAAGGATAAGCGGAAGTGAATTGATGGATGATTTATTGTTTTGCAGATGAAAATAACATGCTAGCCAGTTAGCACATAGGCTTAAGGTTCAATGGGTTGGTTTAGCTCAGGCAGTAGAGCAGGTTATCTACTTTTCACAAGAATGGTGGCTTGAGCCATGCCTGCTCCAGTCTGCATCCTTGGACAAGGTGATAACTCTCTGATGGATCCGTTGGTGTTATAAAGTAATTATACAGAAAAAACAGAAAGAAAGCAAATGAGACAAGTTCTATAAAGTGCTTTGAGCGCTCAGGTATAGTAGAAAAGCGCTATATACAAAAACATGTACTTGCCAAGCAGTTGTGGTGGTTTCAAGGGAGCAACCAGACAGAGGGACCAACTCCACCACCTTTAATTGTAGCTAATGACAATAGTCTGCACTCCAACAACTCCAACCAGAGTTAGAGTTCATGGCCAGCGAGAATTGGAGATTATGTATCAGAATTTCAGGAGGAGGACCACACCTCCAAACACGCTCCTTCCGGCTGCCATCTATATAGGTTCCCCTAGTTCTGCAATCTGATCATTCTCGTTTACGTGTCCCACCCTCACTCTCTCCTTCTACTCCATTCTTCAACTTCTTCACTCCTATTTAGTACATGGGGATCTGCCAGGCCCGGGAGCCATTGCCAGTCCCCTTCGAGGCCTTCCCCAAACCGCAGCTCAATTCATGTCAAAGCATTCACTACTAAAACGCTGTCCAACTTATAATGAGGACGTGGGCCCAGCTAGTGAAAGACTTACCAAATAAATTGCTTGCACATGAAAAACATAACATCCCAATTATTTGATCTTTCACTTGAAATGTGCACACAAATGCATGTTGATCCTTATACCGACCTCCACTGCAAACACAATGCAAATCTGATAGTTACAGTGAGTCACTGTAACATCCAGTCGGCCCTCTGGTCAGTCACACATCTTGGGAATCATGTTGAAGGACAGGCAGTGAAAAACACAGTGAATGGAGATGGAGCTCTCTGGGTAGCAGAATTAATGGCCGACTAGCTAAGATTTGTTTTACTCCCACATTTCTTAATGCACTTCAGCTTTCTCAAATACCACTCTGGACCCTGCTTGTCCCCAATCCAAGCTAAGATTGCAAAGCTTCTCAAGAAGATTGTCATGCAGTTGCTGGTTGCTGTTGGTTGCAGTTTAGTTGCTGGATGATTTCCATGTTATAGCAGTATCTGGTAATACAAGATGAAAGTTAAAGAAAAAACATATATAAACATGAAGTAAGAAAGACTACAGCAAACTTATCTTTGCATGTTTCACAATGTTAATGACTCCAAAGTTCATCTCATCACAAGAATCTGTGCCATTGTAGTTAAAGTAAGACAGGATGAGAAACAATAGAATTTACAGCCACTGCCATCTATTGTGTAAGAACATGACCCCTTGGAGAGAAAGGTAATCTGTATATTTAGCATTTAATGGAGGGTAAAGGACACTTGGAGGTGGGGAGGACCTAAGGATTTGCATTTGATGTCACTTCTCCAGAACGATCTATTCCTGTTTGTCTGTGAATCTTTATTCCCTTTACAGAACTGTGTCCTGTGGAGGAAAAGAAGTCAGAATCCACACCTCAACAAAACCTCCACTAACAGAGTTCTTAATAACACTGCCACTGCTATTGTCAAACTTACGCTGTTGATTGGTTTTTACTCATGATTTAGTTGAAAGAAATTTGACAAGTTTGAATGTCCAAACTGTTAATTAAGTAATTTTTACTAGTAGTAATCAGCTAAGGCATTTGATCTTTCTGAATGTAGACCTGCACTGAGGACAGACTGTCTGGCTGCTGAGTTTGGTTCTGTTTCTGTTCTGTGGATTTGTTTGCAGTGTTTTGTTTGTCTGTTGAACTGAAATTAAAAGTTTGATTAAAATACTAAACAAAAGTAAGAATGCCTGCTTTTGTAACAGAACAAATAAACAAAATTAGGCAATTATAAGACTTCTCATAAAAAACACTAAATGCAAAAGGGTTTATCAAAACACAAAGCATTCATATTAACCTAGTAAAGCTAAAATATGAGGCTACGGATGATAATAAATTAGGAGCCATTTTGGAGCCAAAAGAGCTGACTCTCTGAAAAGACCTGAACTTCCCATCACTAGTCAGTAAGCCACAAAAACCACATGTCACGTTCGCCACTGACAGAAAATGGCAGTAAACATGTTTTTAAAACTTTAAGCACTTATTTCTTAAATCCAGCTCCACACACGGTGTTACGTCTATGTCAGTTATGTGTAGCATTGCATGTCCCCTTTAACCCAAAGGAGATCCTTAAATATCCCGAATTGTTCCTAATGACAAAAACTGGCAGCTTCCCAAAAAGTGCAATAATATTGTTATATATTAATATTGTTTTGCACTTTAAATGAGTCAGTCTTTTAAAACTACTTCTGCCTAAGATATTCGTATCAAGTATAATTATATTTTGGGGGTTTAACCCTTTGAAGGCCAGTATGTTTACATAGCTGCACTGTTTTTTAACTGGAAAAAAACCCAATAAACTAAAATATTTTCCATAAAATACATTTCGAGAAAGATTTCATTGCTATTATAATTAGGCCTTTAGATTGGCACCAAGGTTGATTTTGATTCATCATTATGTTTTTTTGCAGGGGCACAGTAAATGTAATAATCATAACCTATAATGGTATATGATGTTTTTCACTTTTTCCACACTAAATGTTTATTACCTTGCTAACGTAAATAAAAATACAAGCTCAGTTTGAACTAGAAAAACATTTATTTTAGAAAGATAAACATGAACATTTATGTTGTTGGGGATGGGGAGAGAGACAGACAGGGAGAGAAGTAGTAAAGTAAATTGTGCGTGTTAGTCCCCATAGGGAAATAGTTCCTTTGCATTTAACCCATTCACCCAGTGAAGCAGCGGGCAGCCACCAGTGCAGCGCCCGGGGAGCAGTGTGTAGGGACGGTACCTTGCTCAGGGGTACCTCAGGGTAGCCGTTCAGTGGAGTCGAACCCTCGACCTTCCAATCATGGGGCCACCACTCTACCTACTGAGCTATCCCTGCCCTAGTATGTGTCTGGGTGTGAGAGTCCTGCTCAGACGGCGCAGTCGTTACAAATGGACAGACTGTGGTCCTTGCATTTATACTTCTCACATTTGCAGCAGGTGTTGAAAACTCTTCTCCTTTTGTCTTTGCAAAGTTCGCACTGCCTCCTGCTCTTACATTGAATGATGGGAGCGGTCCATGAAGCCGCTGCAGTCAGATTTGTGACTACTGCTGCAGCGGCTGATGAGCGAGGAAGGCGCTCTCTCTTTGCTATGTGTGGGTTCACCAGCATTTCTCCCACTTCTTCAATGAAGACCCTCCGTCTGTGTCCTTTCTGCTTCTGCCAGGATGACTCGATTGATGTCCACAGGATGTAGGCATTGTAAAGTGAAACATCAAGGACGTTGTGGAAGAGGGCCAGTGGCCAGTAATTTGTTCTCCTCCTGCAGGAGTAGGTGCCAACAACCTAACAAAAAAAGAAGCATAAAACATACATATATATTAGACATGAATATGAGCAAGAATGAATAAATATATGCATAACTGGTTCAGGGCTAGCAAAATTTCAAAATCCCCGGTTGCCCTTCGGGCAGGGACTCTTCAGTTTTTGGTAGCCCAAAATAAATTTAAGTAGCCCGAATAAAGAAGAGAGCAATTTTTTGATTGATGTTTTGTTTCCTGTTTAGTTTCCTTTACAATATTATACATTAAAGTATAATATTGTAACGGAAACAAAACATTAAACAAAAAATTGTTGAAACACAAATTACAACATTGTATAAAAATTACAATCATCAACTCAAATACTTGGTTCTAATTGAACAGAAATTTCTATGAACTTGTAAGAACTGTGTAGGACATGAATCCGTCTGTGTCAGATCAGAATTTGAAATTTCCACTGAAGTCACGGGTAAGAGACAAGTGGAACCAAGATCGAGGCCATTTGCTTTTTGAAGCTTGCAAAGACTGCTAAATTGTGCCAGTGGTAGTTCACTCTTTGCAACATAGTACGCTGTTCTATTTGCAATTGGTGTTTGTTCTGGGAAAGATATTGCAGACTGAGCAATAATGCATTTCTTGCATTTCTCATGGGTTCTAATGGGGGCCTTTCTTAAAATGACTGGTTCCAGTAACAAAGGCGCTTGTTGACTCAGAAATCCAGGGAAAACCAACAACACAGCCGGCAGAACATTATGTTATTTACACGGGTGCACATAAGTGGTCTGCAGGTGCCGCATTCGCTGTCAAAATAAAAGACGCACCAGATAAGAAGTTGCAACGCGCGTTTGTGTCCATATAAAAAGCAGTTTTTGTCGGCTAGAGTGGGATTTTCACGGCACATTCTGCACCACATCTCTGTGCGTTCATCATTTGTTTGAAGCCAGCTCACCTCCTGCAACCACTTTTCCGAGAATACGTGCTTCTTTTGTGGTTCGGACTCCTTCTGACATTTCTTTGGAGGTGGAGGAACGCCAAAGCAATTGCTTAAAGGAGCTTCTTCGACATCTTGAAAAGTTCTAAACAAATGTCTGTCCTCCTCCAGAAAATCTTATGTACGCAAACACGCGTTGCAACTTCTTATCTTGTGCGCGTTTTTTATTTTGACAGTGAATGCGCACCTGCGGACCACTTATGTGCAGCCCTGGTTATTTAGCTCATCATATCGCAGCCACAGAAATTCTTTTGTCCATGAAACCATAAAGCTGCACTTTCTTTTTGCCTTATAGTCTGATTTGTCATAACTTTTCCGTTTTGTGGTAAGCTTTTCTTTGGCTGTCACTTCTTCACCCTGACCTGTCTTATTTGGCTCAGCAGAACTGAAATACATATCCTGCTGCATTTACACACGGACTCACATAACGGTCAGCGATTCTCTGCGCCATCAACCTCTTACATGTTTAACCCTTGGAGATCCTTAAAAAAGACATCCACCTTTGCTTTTAATGGACATAAATGTCCATTCCCCAAAAAGTGCTATAAAAACTTTATATATTCATATTTTTTCCACTTTAAATTGGTCAGTCTTTTAAAACTACTTCTCCCTGAAATATTCATATAAAGTTTTAATTACATTTCGCGGATTTTAACCCTTTATATCCCGGTTTCGTCACATGAGCGCACTGCTTTTTTTGCCCCAAAAAACAAAAAACTTGAATATTTTCCAAAAAAAACATTTGAGGTAATATTCAATTGTTATTATAATTAGGCCTTTAGATGGACTAAAGATTGGCACCAACATTCATTTCGATCGCCTTTTTTTTTTTTTTTTTCAGGACCAGAAAATGGTCCCCAGGCGGCCAATGCTGCTGCTCTAGGCCGAAAGAAGTGCATCTTCCCGGGGTAAGTCGCGACGATCACCAGGACACGATCACTGGGGACTCCTTTCTACAGCACACACCACGTGACAACAAATACGTCATTTCCTGTTGATTAAAAAAAAATGCACCGTCTCACGGCCCTAGGGACCGAAAATGGTCCCGCCCGATCAGCGGGCGAAGCCGCTGCTGCACGCCGGGAATCAGGCTTCCTTTCCCGCAGGTCTGTCTAAGCAGCCCGCTGTTTTCCAGCAGGGGTCAAATGTGAAGCAAGGGCGCCACCCGGTGGACAAATAAGAAAATTACAATTCTAAGGCCCCTAGTTCAAACTAAAACTAAATTTACACCACAATTATAAAATATAATTAAAAAGAAAATTCTTTGACAAATTTGGCTATATTCCACTCAACACAGTGAAAATGGTTTAAAATTAAAAATGCAAAATACCATAAATGTCCCTAAGGACCTCTGAGGGTTTTAAGCTGGGGGAGATTTCACTTGTCATGTTTGCATAGTAAGCTAACGATTAATAAGACGATGTCAGAGGAATTGGTGCGCAAATTATCGTCACTCACCAATCAGTGCTGTCGCTCTCTATACACAGTTCGCGCGATTGCAAAGTGAAAGCAAAAAACAAGCGCAAATTCAAACGCGATTTCAATATGTCACATATTGACAGTGGCTCACCCAATGACATAATTACCCAGCTACATTTCCGAAAGAATGCAAAAGCACTGACATATATTTTTCCTTCCTCTGACAGCCCGACGGGCAGGGCAGAGATAGATTTTGGTACCCTGACTGGAAAAATCGCTAGCCCCGGGACGTCGGGCTAGCGATATCGCAAGCCCTGTGGTTCGTAATGACACCTACCTTATCAAGGTTGTCGACACCTCCTTTGCATTTGTTGTAATCTTCGATTATTACAGGCTTTCTCTTCCCTTCTTTGCTCACGTCTGGGCGGCGGTGTTTTGTGCTTAGTAGCAGCACATTCTTGCCCCGTCGGGGGATGTAAGACACAAGTGTGTGGGTGTTTGTAAAAGCGAAGATGGAGGAGAAGATCTCTCTCTTTTTTGCCTGGAGCAAATGAGGTGGAAGCTCAGGCTTGTTTTGGCGAATTGTGCCAACCAGGGCCATTTTCCTCTTGAGTAGCTCATCTGCCAGTGCACAGGAAGTGAAAAAATTATCACAGGTGACGACGTGTCCCTGGAGCCCCTCTGTCATGTCCAGGACCACCCTCATCCCCTGGTTGACTTCAACACGATCTGGAGCTGCTTTGCCCGTGTACACCTGCAGTCTCCATGCGTAGGATGTTTTGACATCACAGGCTGCCCAAATCTTGATACCATATTTGGCCGGCTTCTTTGGCATGTACTGCCTGAAGCTACACCTGCCTTTGAACGCGACGAGTTGTTCATCCACACAGAGATCTCTGTCTGGGCTGAACAGCATCTCCAGGCGGTGCGTCCACATATTCCAGACTTTGCGGAAGGGAGCCATCTTGTCAACACGGCGTGGGGGGCGGGATAGCTTATCATCGAACCGCAGTGCTCTGCTGATGTTCTTAAACCTTTTCTCGGACATCGTAGCCCGGAAAATGCTCCGTCCCCATTTTTCACTCCAGAGGCTCAACGTGGATTCGTGTTTTGACCTGTAAACACCGGACAAAACGAGCAGCCCCACATAAGCCCGAAACTCCTCTGCGTCTATATCTCGCCAGCCGGGAATTTTGCGATTCCCATGCAGGTTTGTCATGGACACAATATGCTTCACGATCTCATCCGTTAGAAACAGCGCGAAGCTGGATATGGGGTCAACGATTCGGAGAGTGGCATAGCGTGTAGGTCCCGGGGTCAGACCAGTGGCTGCTGGGATGTAGCGGAACGTCTCAGCGTTTGTGGGAGACCAAGATATTTTTCCATTTTTTGACGTCCATGCTGCTTCATCAATTTTCTCTCCGTTTTCATCTCCGGCCGCTGCTGTTTCATCAATTTTCTCTCCGTTTTCATCTCCAGCCGCTGCTGTTTCATCAATTTTCTCTTCGCTTTCATCTTCATCCGAGTCGGAACTGGACCCCAGCTGCTCTGTTTCTGCCTCCGATACCTCCTCCTCTTCCTCCTCGTCCCCGCGGAGCTATCCTCGTACTCAGAGTTCATGATGACTGACTGTTGTGATATTTTGATACCATGGTAGCATTTACAGGATATTGTTTTATTGTGATATTATCCAGGAAAACTGTTACTCAATAAGGCCCATTTACTAGTTGTTTTTCTCTTTCTCTCTGACCCAAGAATTGATGTGTAAGAATCACAGGCTGGTACCCCAAGGTCGAAAATACCACAGAGACGAGACCACTTCCTTACTCCCATCCTCCCTTCCTTATCTTTTAGAAAAGAGCTTGTTAAAAAGCCAGGTGGTTTGTTTCAGAATTCACTAATGAAAGAACTCTGTATTCTATGTCTAGGAGTGTATTTTGCTGGGATGACCATAAATTGTAACTGAAGCTGAACTATACAAAGGATACTTCTCTGCTCACAAGGCAGGATGACGTTTCCTTATTTGGTCTGTACCGGTTTGAACTGAGAACCTGCTGACACACGAACCTTTTTTTCCTCTATATAAGCTGTTTTGTACTGAATAAACCTTTGAGTTGGTTTGGGAAGGCAACCTGAAGCAGTCTGTGTTTCCTTGTTCTCCCAAGCTACTCCCGGCGCTGTAACTAACCCAGCTGAACGGCATACTTGAGCGTTACTTTGAATAATTAGGAATCTTATAAGGAAAGGGCAAAACTCTGCTTATCGGTGCTCACGCCTTGGAGGGAAACCGGGACGGAGATTTTCTCTTCAATTTGGTGTCAGAAGTGGGATACTGACGAAGGTAGGCACTCGTCTTTTATTTTATAAGACTGTGTTATGCCTTTCTCAGTGATCCATAAAAGAAACGGGATATGCTGATGCAAGTTTCACTTAGTGATCCAGAGATATACACTGACGACTTCTTTAGTCCCCGAATAAGGTAAATTAAAAGCAGAAAGACACAGGAAGTTGCCTGTTGTATTGCGAGAAGTTGCTCGTTAAGTGAGAAGTTGCTCACCCAAACAAAAATTGCTAGCAAAATAAATTTAAAGTAACCTCAGCTGTGCCACAGCAAAATACTAACATAAATCCTTCAAAGCGTGTAAACCCCTCTGGAAATCACTGAACATGGGTCAGAATAATTCAAAGACCACAGACAGGTCCGAGAAAAAAATCGAAATTAACTGTAAAACCAAAAAAAAATAAAGTTTCAAATAACGGCTAAGGACGCCTCCCACTTCCGGTGACGTGTCCGCGAATCGGTGAAGACTTCCATGATTACGTAACCAGAACATGTGGAAGTACTTACGTGACTGACTTTGTTTACAACTTAAGAACTGTAAGTTCAATGCATTCTAATTTATTTCCGGAGCCCTATCCCGAACGATTATCGCCAGAAAACAGGTCAGTAAAACCGAAGGCCAGTGCAGATACTACCACGAAAGCTAAAAGTGTTAAGATAATGTTGAATTTTGATGTTGAAGGCTCAGAGGAAAGTGAGAAAAAATGATGTATGCAGGATCACCTGCTCCAGCGCAGCAGGGAGATTTCAGAAGGAAAGATAAGAGTAGAGATGTGTGTTTTTATTGTGGAAAAATAGGACACTGGTTTCGTGAGTATCGATTTGCAGTCTCCGGCAAAGCACGCGCGCCTCGACCACAGAACGCAGTACAAGTTCCGGCCACTAGGCGTCAGCGGAGCTCTTCCAGTCAAGGTAACTGGCAAGCTCAGTTTTCCAGCAGCCGCAGACACCCGGAGCAAAAATGAATTTGTGTATTTAATTTAACACAAAGTGTGAAATGTTTGCTGACACTGATAACAGCTTATGTTTTCTCTGCCCTTTGCATCGACATGATGGAGAAGGAACAGACTCTGTGTCAGCTGGACGCCTCAGCAGAGAATGAACTCAACATCGTTTTTTCTGGTATTCCACGTCACACACTGTGCCAAAAAAAAAAAAAAAAACGTGTACAAATACAACAAGCCACACTTTTGTTTCTCTCACACTGTTCAACAACATGATAACTGCTCACACAAGTGAAGGTCAAACAGTGATTTTGTCACATAACTCAGACATAGGTTACGATAACTAAACCATGTCGACACATAGATCTACCTTATACCTTATATGGGCTTTATACCTAATCACGCACAGCTCATGAAAAACAACAAGCCAGTATATGTCAAGCAATGTCCCATTTCCACCGAAAAAGCCGCAGCTCTAGATGTCATCATAGGAGATTTATTGACTACAGGAGTAGTGCCTGTGCATGAAGACACACAGCCGTTATTTGCATTCACACATAGAAATAAGCAGTACACTTGGACCCGTTTGCCCCAAGGCATGATAGACAGCTCTGCTGCTTTCTCAATGGTGGTCCGTACTACCCTGGACAGCTTCACTCCTCCAGGGCTGCACCCTGATCCAGTATGTGGATGACCTCCTCCTCTGTGCTCCGAGTGAGGAACTATGTCAAACTGCTACACACATGCTTCTACAGCACCTCCAACAGACTGGCCACAAAGCATCGGCAAAGAAAATGCAGTACTGTCAGACTTCTGTTCAATATTTGGGATTCACACTGTCTCACGGAAAACGTTCCATGACTACAGACAGGGTCAAAGCTGTGACCGCCGTCCCTCAGCCCACTACACAGAAGGAAATGTTGTCCTTCTTAGGCATGGTGAACTATTGCAGACAGTGGATACCAGACTGTTCTTTTCATGACCACATTCTGCGTGACTGTTGTGAACCTGCACAGGTGTACTGGCCCAAGAGCATGGCAGTGGCTACCGTCCAGTAGCCTTCTATTCAAGGTGCTGTCCGTGGTTGTTCAGGAATGCCGGCCTGCCTGAGGGCAGTAGCAGCTTGCTCTATCATGATAGGGGACTGCGAGAAGCTCACACTCTCACATGACACTATTCTACACACCAATCACCAGGTCACGACCATTCTAGCAAACATAACTACACAACATATGCAAATCTCACTATAAAAGCGAGCAGCACACCTGATTCGCCAGCACATTTATTGATCCTATGCTGTGTTCTTCTGACCGACAGGATGGCTCAGACAGGCTTGATGATCATGACTGCATGACACGTATACAGGAATCCACAGCACCACGTCCAGATTTAGAGCAAACACCTATCTCAGACTCAGCCACGGTTTATGTGGACGGGTCCTGTTCAAGGCCGAATGACAACTCATTTCTTTGTGGCTATTCAGTGGTCACATTGCCTGACATCATACTAGAGGCTCACTCATTACCATTTCACTCAGCACAAAAAGCAGAGCTCATGGCTTTAATACGCGCCTGTGAGCTACATGTGGATAAGCGTGTGACAATTTACACAGACAGCCGCTATGCGTTTGGCGTTGTACATGACTTTGGCACATTGTGGAGACAGAGAGGATTTAGATCTGCTGATGGAAAACCGATTGCTAATTCTGATCTTGTGCAAAGACTTTTGCAGGCTATACAGCTGCCATCGGCCATTGCAGTTGTGAAAACGAAAGGACACAGTACAGCTGACACAGACGAAGCAACAGGTAATGCCCTAGCAGACGTGACAGCCAAGGCTGCAGCTGCGTCACAGCTCCCACCTCCACAGGAAGTATTATCTGTGCCCCTACAGCTGCCACTTGTTAAACTCCCAGACTATTTAGACACAAATGTTGATTTAAAATTCATACAAGAGCAAGCCTCTGCATCTGATTACACCTATTGGGAGTATAATGACTGTACCTTAGATGACAAGGATGGCCTATACAAAAATTTTAAGGGTTTGATTGCCCTCCCATCTTCCCTACTGCCAGTCGTTGTCCGACATTTTCACGTGGTGAGTCATGTCGGACAAAGAGGGGTATTAGAGGCAATAAAATCAAGATTTGTAATTGAGAAAACATCACATGCAGTAAAAAGCATATTAGCAACCTGTCTAACATGTGCACGAACTAATGTAGGAAAACTAAAAGCAAAACATCAGCATTTACCACAACCAGATTTTCCATTTCATACATTACAAATTGATTTTACACACATGCCAGTACAAGGAAGCATCAAGTACTACCAGGATCAATTTAGTAAATGAGTAGAAGCTTATCCAACCTCAAAAGAAACTGCAGAAGTAGTCTATCAAAAGTTGAGCAATGAAATAATACCCAGATTCGGAATACCTCACCAAATTAACAGTGATAGAGGACCTTCATTCACATCAGAAGTAATTCAAAAGTGTGCTAAAACTTTAATGACCTGGGTCAAATTACTTCCTCAAGTCCTCTGTGAGATTAGAATGACTCCATCTGCAGTAACCAAATTATCTCCATTTGAAATAAGACTATTTCCAACACCATGGTCAGCTTCCAGAGGGGCACCGCTAGTAGAAGGTGATGTATATTGCATTGTCCGACTATGTTCACAATCTGGTAGAAACACTGAATAATAACTATCAGAAAGTTTGTCTCTCCCAGCCTCTCCCCTCCACAGATCCAACCCACAAGTGGAGACAAGGAGATGCGGTGTTGGTGAAGCCGCTAAAACCAAGGACACTCTGGGAGGCCGCGCGTTTTCCAGCCCCCAGACTGTACTGGCAGTGACGAAGAACCAGCATCCTCACAGACGGACAACCTCAGTGGATTCATGCCAGCAGGGTTAAGACCAGCCCAACCAGACCATCTCAGGCGTCGGATCAAGCAGACGACGTCTCCGGCGAGCCAACGCCCGGAACCAAAACAAATAAACACACAACGGGTAGATGACATCTCCGGCGGGCCAGCGCCAGGATCCAATTCACCTACACACACGCAATCACTGATTAACACACAACACCTGAAAGAGCCAAGGCTCAGAGCTCTTTGATGCTTCACCTCAACAAAAACAAGGTACTCAACATCCAGCAGGAACAGAAAGCCGAGAGTACCACATGATGTCTAATCTGATAGAGCCAGACTCATTTCATCCTGATCATGGAGGAAATGAAATGCCCATTGTCATCATACGACGCTTATTCTATGTCTCTCGAACCTGGGACCAGGCCAGGAGACGACTGAAGAACTGTTTTTCTTATATATTGTCTTATATATTTAGGTTATTTATCATATCTATCGCATTAACTTTAGGATTTTTCTTTGCTATTTTGTATTGTAAACTGCAACCATGTTCACATTTCTGCAGGTCATATTTTGCTGACTATACCTCATGCTCTATTTTGCAAGACACCTACTTAATGCACTCCTCACGCTCCCTAAAATCAGTAAATGACAACATAGACGCCACTAATAAACCATTTTATGCACCCCCTAGAGCAGGAGCTAACGCCTGGTACGAAAATGCCAGAACAGCCGCTCGTGATTTAGGAAACAGTAACTGTTATGTCTGTTCAAAAGGTAACCCAGAACAGGTAATAGTAGGATACCCCATATCCGGTTTCCCCCTCACTGAGGGACTAGAGAAAATCGGCGGAGATAATGCTCTCCTTAAAGACACTTTACAGTTGACTCTGAGCCCTCTCGACTGCTTACTTAGACACACACACACACCAACTAACCCTGAGACTCCATTAGGCGAATTATTGAAGTTATCTAATGACACGGCAGGGACCTGCGCCCCAATGAAACGCCCTAAGAATAGGTTAAAACCCTCACTACCCTTAGGACAGATCCCTTTCCATTTTAATACTAGTATGATATGTCTGCGCAGACTAAAGTTAACTGGCCCAGACACACACATAGATTATACAAAGGATAACTATACATTCTTCTCTGACTCCCCAGGTGCACGCTGTAATGAGACATGGCTAGCTGTCTCTGTGGCTGAAGTTGTATCATATCTGGAGGAACACACACACAGTTCAAGTTCGAGCGGAGAATCGATTATTGTTCCCCCAGAGGGTGTATTAAATGATACTGACTGGGGGGAGTTAGTTAAATCACACATGGTCACGCGCCTAACTAGAGCAATCCCACATGCTTATTGGTTGTGCAATAATACTCTTAGATTAGCTTTACCTGTTAATTGGACCGGTACCTGTGGTCTAGTAACCGTTGATGTATGCTGTACTTTCATTCCCAATAACACCGCCCCTAACGGTTCATTCACACAAGCTATGAATAGACTTGAAGCATTGCAGATAGAACTAATTGCCAATACAGGCCACGGTCAGTGGCTAGATAAGTTGCTACAGGACACGTTTGGAAAATGGAAGGAACTAATTGTAGCCTTTGTAACCGTTGCCGCATGTTTTCGATAATTATTGTCTGTTGTGTGATACCATGTATACGCTCTCAGAATTTTTGATATTAAGCTTGCTCGAAGGACCAGTTACATTTATGATTTGTTTTATGTTTATGATTTGTCTTTATATTATGTTATTACATTCTGTCTTTATACTATGTTATCATTTCATGATAAAAGGGGGGAACTGTTGTGATATTTTGATACCATGGTAGCATTTACAGGATATTGTTTTATTGTGATATTATACAGGAAAACTGTTACTCAATAAGGCCCATTTACTAGTTGTTTTTCTCTTTCTCTCTGACCCAAGAATTGATGTGTAAGAATCACAGGCTGGTACCCCAAGGTCGAAAATACCACAGAGACGAGACCACTTCCTTACTCCCATCCTCCCTTCCTTATCTTTTAGAAAAGAGCTTGTTAAAAAGCCAGGTGGTTTGTTTCAGAATTCACTAATGAAAGAACTCTGTATTCTATGTCTAGGAGTGTATTTTGCTGGGATGACCATAAATTGTAACTGAAGCTGAACTACACAAAGGATACTTCTCTGCTCACAAGGCAGGAAGACGTTTCCTTATTTGGTCTGTACCGGTTTGAACTGAGAACCTGCTGACACACGAACCTTTTTTTCCTCTATATAAGCTGTTTTGTACTGAATAAACCTTTGAGTTGGTTTGGGAAGGCAACCTGAAGCAGTCTGTGTTTCCTTGTTCTCCCAAGCTACTCCCGGCGCTGTAACTAACCCAGCTGAACGGCATACTTGAGCGTTACTTTGAATAATTAGGAATCTTATAAGGAAAGGGCAAAACTCTGCTTATCGGTGCTCACGCCTTGGAGGGAAACCGGGACGGAGATTTTCTCTTCACTGGATATCACGGATATTTAAATAGATTTGCTTATGCGGCCAGGAGATCGTTTCTCTTGCCTTCCCTTTTGCCAGCACGTGCAGGACTAAACCGATTCAAAACTCTATCCGGTTAGTCGTCACGCATGGACCCTGCTTCCGGTCAGTCCAGCTAACGTAAAGCTACAAACATCTCTACTGTTTAGGCTACGTCCACACGTACACGGGTATTTTTGAAAACAGAGATTTTCCGTTTTCGTTTTAAAAAATAATCCCGTCCACACGTAAAGGCAGAAATGAAGGAAAACGCTGCTAGGAACATGCCAAACCAACAGGTGGCGATGTAGTCCTAACCGTGTAGAAATGTTGGCCAATCAGAAGTCTAGAAGCCTCGGCGGGAAAAAGTAAACAAAGCTGGGGCATAGAAGCAGAACCCAGTCATATGTGTTAAGGCAGCGTCCCCAACCCCCGGGCCTCGGACCGGTACCGGTCCGTGAGTCGTTTGGTACCGGGCCGCGAGAGTCGAGGCTCAGGTGTGAAATGTATAGTTTTCAGGGTTTTTAATTGGTCTTCAGCGTTATTTTGTTATCATTCTTATCGTTTACTCTGTTTTCCTGGGTCTTTTCACGTGTGTTATGAATAAATCTTCTTTTTTTTGGTACCGGTACTAGTTTTATTTTGTTGTGTTTATCCGCGACACCTTAAAGGCCGGTCCGTGAAAATATTGTCGGGCATAAACCGGTCTGTGGCGCAAAAAAGGTTGGAGACCGCTGTGTTAAGGGACAGTAACTGTGTGTGTATATGTGTCTTCAACCTTTCCCTCTCTCTGTCTGTAGTCCCAGCCTGCTTCAAAATGGCCACCATCGTCTCTGTACCCAAATCCTCCACCATCTCCTCATTGAACGACTGGCGACCTGTAGCCCTGACCCCCATCGTAAGCAAATGCTTCGAGAAGCTGGTCAGGGACTTCATCTGCTCTGCACTACCCGACTGACTGGACCCTCTACAGTTTGCATACCGCCACAACAGGACCACTGATGATGCCATAGCCCTGACACTACACACTGCCCTGTCACACCTGGAGAAGAGAGACACGTATGTGAGAATGCTGTTTGTAGATTACAGCTCAGCATTCAATACCATCGTTCCCTCGAAGCTGGACAGGAAACTGCAGGATCTAGGACTGAGCAGCTCCCTCTGCAGCTGGATCCTTAGCTTCCTGTCTGACAGACGCCAGGTGGTCAGACTGGGCAGCATCACCTCATCCCCCATCACACTGAACACTGGTGCTCCACAGGGGTGTGTACTGAGCCCTCTCCTATACTCACTCTACACCTATGACTGCACAGCCACTAACAGCTCCAACATCATTGTGAAGTTTGCGGACGACACTACAGTGGTGGGTCTTATCACCAACGGTGATGAGACAGCTTACAGGGAGGAGGTCAGCGCCCTGACCCACTGGTGTCAAGACAACCATCTCACCCTCAACGTCGCAAAGACAAAGGAGTTGATAGTGGACTTCCGGAGGTGCAGAGAAGTACACACCCCCATCACCATCAACGGCGCTGCTGTGGAGAGAGTGAGCAGCTTCCGGTTCCTTGGTGTACATCTGGCTGAGGATCTTACGTGGTCAGTACACACAAACAAAACAGTGAAGAAGGCGCAGCAGCGCCTCTTCTTTCTCAGGAGACTGAAAAGATTCGGCATGAGCCCCCGCATCCTCAGGACCTTCTATCACTGTGCCATTGAGAGCATCCTCACTGGATGCATCACCACCTGGTATGGCAACAGCACCGCCTACAACTGCAAAGCTCTCCAGCGAGTAGTGCGGTGCTCTGAACGGATAATTGGAGGTGAGCTTCCCTCCCTCCAAGACATCTACAGGAAGCGCTGCCTGTGGAAAGCAGGGAGGATCATCAAGGACTCCAGTCACCCCAGCCATAAACTGTTCAGACTGCTTCCATCAGGAAGGAGGTTCTGCAGCATCCGGTCCCGTACCAGCAGACTGAGAGACAGCTTCTTCCACCAGGCCATCAGACTGCTGAACACGTTATAGACACCTCAGCTTCACTACTGGAACTTTAACATTATGCACTCCATACTGTACAGTAATGCCACTGTTTTGCACATGTCTCAACTCTGTATATTTTATATATTTTATTTATTGTTTACTCTATTTAATTTGTAAAATATGTGTATACACACACACACACACACACACACACACACACACACACACACACACACACACACACACACACACACACACAGAAAAATATTTAGTATACACATCCAGAAATGCATATACTATCATATATTGTACATATATTTATTAGTTTCAGATGTAGCCATTCTTGTATTTTGCTTGTTTACATTATTGTATTTTGCACAACTCTGTTGCTTGTGAAGCTCGCACACAAGAATTTCACTCACATGTGCTGTACCAATGTACCTGCACATGTGATGTGACAATAAAAGTGATTTGATTTGATTTGATTTTGGTTATATGTAAGCATATAAACACTGCAGAGAGTACAAGTAACAGTAACAGTATTGTCGAAATTCATTTCACCGAAACAATAACGTGGCGCACTGTGTGACGTCAAAAAAGGCGCACACCTTTCAAAAATATCCACCCTGGCCAGAGTTTTTAAAAATCTCAGTTTTCAGTGACCAAAAACGGCATTTACGTGTGGGCGAGGGTGTAAAGAAAATAGAAAAATCTGCGTTTTAAAAATTACCCGGGTACATGTGGACGTAGCCTTAGACTGGTATTTTTGAAAACAGAGATTTTCCGTTTTCGTTTTTTTTAAAAAAAAATCCCGTCCACACGTGCAGTTTTGAGAAAAATATCTCAGTCCACGTGTAACCCCCCCTTCAAACAAACAAAAACAAAGGCAAATGCTGTAAGGAGCATGCCAAAGCAACAGGTGGCGATATAATCCTAACCTTGCAGAAATGTTGGCCAATCCGAAGTCTTGAAGCCAGGGCGGGAAAGCATAAACAAAGACGGTGGAACTGAAAGAGTTAGTACAAAAAGAAAGAACAGTCATTGAAGGATTTGAACCAAAGGCAAAAAATAGTGTAACAATGGTTAAATGTTATTTTACAGTGACATGTTGGTTATCTCTGCACACTGTTGTTATTTCTTTAAGATACATGTTTGGTTGTGCTGCAGGAAAAAGGGAGTTAATGTGTGCAGGAAGGGGAGGGGGGTCCTTGTTGTTGTGTGACTGTGCGGGGCTGAAGTGAGGGGTTGTACGAGGGCACTCTTCCCGGAGTTAACGGCCCGTTTGCCTGTGTTACCGAATAAACGGACAAAATGAGATCCAACCGTCTGGTTCTTGCGAACGTTACACTGGTGTCAGAAGTGAAGAAAAAAAAAAAAACGCAGAAAACGCCCGACACCCTGTTGCTGGCGACGCTGACCGTCATGAGACACGAGGATGTTGCCGGACAAGATTAAGAAGGAGACGGAGGAGAGGGAGGTTCGCCCGCGCTCGCCTGCCCATAGAGTGAGGGAAACAGCGATGCGGCTGTCTGCTGAGCCTGGATTTTTTCGGGAACTTTTCGCACAGTCGCCGCGATTCCGGTGGGAGGGAGTCGACCTCGCTTGGCGCACCGTCACGTGATGTAAACAAGCATGGCGGCGCCCAGCAAGCTGCGGCGAATATAAAAACGCCTAAGTTCAGCGGCAAGACGCCATGGGAAGTGTTTATTGCACAGTTTGAGCTGTTAGCTGTTGCAGCTGGCTGGTCTGAGGAACATAAAGCTTTCCAATTGGCTTTGTGCCTGTGTGAGGATGCAGCTGCATGCCTGCTGCTGCTGACCGAGGAACAAAGGGGAGATTATGATGCTCTGGTTGGGGCACTTCAGAGACGTTTCGGGCAGTATAACCAACCAGTGCTGCTGAGGTCAGAGTTCCACAACAGACGCAGATTGCCAGGAGAGCCCCTTCGCATTTTGGCCCATGAAGTCGAGTGTCTTTGCCGGAGGGCGTATGACAGCATGCCACCATCAGTGCAGGCGGAGTTAGCTCGGGACCAGTTCCTGCAGGCCCTGAGCCCTAAAGAGCTCCGTATGCAAACTCAGCTTGCTCGACCGGCCACACTAAGTGCAGCCCTGGAGCTAGCGTTGGAGAGGGAGATGCTTGCAGGATCCTCTGGGGGCGCTGATGACACATGTGGTGAGGGCTATGTCAGCACCTGTGGAGCAGATGGAGATGCCAGCGGGCCTGAGCAGTTTGGTTCAGACGGCTTCTCGGCATTCGCCTTCCCCTCGGGCTGGACCACGCCGCCGACCACAGAGCTGCTGGGGATGTGGACAAGTCGGACACCTCATCAGGCAGTGCCCCAAGCTTGCAGCGGTTCAGGGAAACGCTCAAGGGCCCGTGTAGGTGGGAGTACACGGGCCAGGGAGATCGACATCCCCACACCACCGCCATTTCCACCTGGTGCGGTCATCGCTGTGGGCTGGACCCAGGTTGGCGACTTTTGCCATGTTCCAGTGATGATTGCGGGGGTGTCCTCTACGGCCCTTCTGGACACGGGGTCCAATGCAACGCTGGTCCGACCCGATGTCGTCCCAACCAGAGCTGCTGTGCAACCAACTAATGTGCGACTTAAGACTGTGACCGGTGATCTGGCCCCAATTAGAGGGAGGGGAGTGTTCCAGTTTAAGGTTGGGGACTTCGGTGTGCCTTATGCTGCCTGGGTGGCTGACGTGCAGGATGCCTGCATCCTTGGGCTGGTGGTGGTCAGAGGGCCCGATGGCGCCAGTGTCCGGCAGCCTCGCCTCTGTCAGTGCGCCCCAGGGTGGCTGTGGCTACAATGTAGCTTGCCATCACCAGTGTGTGAATGTGTGTGTGAATGGGTGGATGACTGGATATGTAAAGCGCTTTGGGGTCCTTAGGGACTAGTAAAGCGCTATATAAATACAGGCCATTTACCATTGGGCTGGATTTTTTGCGAGCCATTGGTGGTGTACTGGACTTAGGCAAAGGCTTCCTCATACTCCCTGATGGGAAGAAGGTGCAGCTTATTCCTCCCCCGGTCTGCCCAGCATCTGCCGCGGCGTCCACCTCCACCTCGGAGACCCCCGCAGACCCGCCAGCAGAACAGCAAGCGAGGGAGGAGGAGAGGCTCTCAGCAGTGAGGAGCATCTGGTCAAAGAACTGTGAGGGGCTGACTCCACAGCAGCAAGAGAGTCTATGGCAGGTACTAAGAGAGTTTAGTGACATTTTTGCCCTGAAAGAAAGTGATGTTGGCTTGACACACTTGGTAGAGCACGTCATTGAGACCGGGGATGCCCAGCCTATTAAAGTGCGCCCCCGCCGCCTGCCCCTGGCTCATGAGGAGGCTGCTGACAGAGAGTTGTGTGAAATGATGAAGGCGGGCATCATAGAGCCATCTGATAGCCCGTGGGCCTCCGCTGTGGTGATGGTGCCTAAGAAAAAAAGCCCAAGGATGCGTTTCTGTGTGGACTACAGACCACTCAACAAAGTGACGAAAAAGGACTCTTACCCCCTTCCCAGGATTGATGAGTCTCTCAATTTAGTAGCTGGATCCTCCTGGTTCTCCACCCTGGACCTGCGGAGTGGCTACTGGCAGATGCCACTGGCCCCTGAATCCAGACCGAAGACAGCCTTCTGCACTAACAAGGGACTATGGCAGTTCAAAGTCCTGAGCTTTGGTCTTTGCAACGCTCCTGCTACCTTCGAGAGGCTTATGGACAGTGTGCTGGCTGGCGTCCCACAGCAACGGTGTCTGGTTTACCTGGATGATCTTCTAGTACACGGGAGCTCCTTTGATGCTGCCCTGGATGCCCTGAGACAAGTGTTGGGGAGGGTAGCGGCTGCAGGCCTGAAGCTGCATCCCGACAAGTGCCACTTCATGAGGAGGGAGGTGGAGTTTCTGGGCCACAAGCTGGGTCATGAGGCAATCAGCACTTTGGAGGAAAAAATTCACACCATTACTGAGTGGCCCACACCAGCAGACCAGAAACAGCTCAAAAGCTTCCTAGGACTGGCGTCTTATTACAGGAGGTTTGTGAAGGGCTTTTCCTCTATAGCTGCACCCCTCTTCCGCCTGCTGCAGAAGGACCACAACTTCATCTGGACTGTCAGCAGGCATTCAACACCCTCCGCAGATCGCTGACAGAGTCCCCAGTCCTTGCCCCCCCTGACCCCACCCTGCCTTTTGTCCTGGACACTGACGCAAGTAATGTGGGGCTGGGAGCGGTGTTGTCGCAGGTTGGGCCGGAAGGTGAGAAGGTGGTGGCGTACTTCAGCCGGGTCCTGAACAGGAGTGAGCGGCGCTACTGTCTCACACGACGAGAGCTGCTGGCCGTGGTGGCAGGGGTGAGACACTTTAAGTACTACCTGTGTGGCACATCATTTGTTATCAGAACTGATCATGCTGCCCTCCAGTGGCTGATGTCTTTCAGGGAGCCAGAGGGACAGGTGGCTCGCTGGCTGGAGGAGCTCCAAGCCTTCAATTTCACTGTGGAACACAGAGCAGGGACGCACCATTCTAACGCAGACGCCCTCTCTCGCCGCCCATGTGCTGCAGCTGGCTGCCGTTACTGTGAGAAGCGAGATGAGATAGAGCGGGAACTTACAACAATAGACGGAGCAACACAGCTCGCCTGCAGGGCTCTTCTGGTGGTGGATGCAGTGGAGTGGAGGGCACGGCACGAACAAGACACTGACCTGCTGCCAGTCCTGCAGTGGCTGGAGAGGGAGGAGCAACCCCTTTGGGAGTGGTCACTGGGTTTTCCATCTGTACCAGGGGGCTGTGGGCCAAGTTTGCAGCTCTCAGGCTGAAGGAGGGGGTGTAGGAGCGTGCTTGGAAGGATCCTGCCACAGGGGAGGAGAGGTGGCAGGTTGTGGTGCCAAGGTCGCTGAGGTCAGCTGTGCTGGAAGCCTGCCATGGGAGCGCTGGCTCCGGCCACTTTGGGGTCTCCAAGACCCTCCGCCGCCTCCGCCAGGGCTACTACTGGGGTCAGCAGTGGAGGGATGTGGAGGACTTTTGCCGCAGCTGTGATGCATGTTCCTCGCACAAAGGGCCACAGGACCAGTCCCGGGCGCAGCTTCAGCAGCAACCAGCAGGAGCCCCAATGGAGCGAGTAGCTGTGGACGTCATGGGCCCATTTCCTCGCACAGACAGAGGAAACCGCTATGTCCTTGTGGCCATGGACTATTTTACCAAGTGGCCGGAAGCATATGCCATCCCAGATCAGGAGGCTGAGACTGTCGCTGATGTATTAGTGGAGGGGATGTTCAGCCGCTTTGGAACAGCAGAGACCCTCCACAGTGACCAGGGGCGTAACTTTGAGTCCAAGGCATTTGCTGCCATGTGTGAACGCCTTGGGACTAAGAAAACCCGCACCACCCCACTTCACCCCCAAAGCAATGGACTGGTGGAAAGGTTTAACAGGACGCTGGCCCAGCAGCTAGCCATCCTTACCTCAGAACACCAACGGGACTGGGACTACCATCTTCCCCTTATCCTCATGGCCTACAGGTCGGCAGTGCAAGACTCCACCCAATGTACGCCTGCCCTGCTCATGTTAGGGAGAGAGCTGAGAACTCCTGCAGAGTTGGCTTTTGGGAAGCCCCCGGATGCGCCAGAGGCACCACCAGGCCGGGACTACGCAAGGAATCTGCAGGACCGGCTGGATTCTGCACATTCCTACGCCCGGGAGCAGCTGGCGAAGGCAGGCCTGCGCCAAAAGAGGAATTATGACATCACCACTAAGGGGAGGCACTTCCGTGCTGGGGAGCTGGTGTGGGTCTACAGCAAAAAGAAGAAAGGACGGTGTCCTAAACTGGATAGCAGCTGGGTGGGGCCCTGCAGCGTCCTGGAGCGAGTGGGGGAAGTTGTTTACAGGGTGCAGTTGCCTCCTAGAGGGAGGAAAGTGGCGCTGCACAGAGACCGGATGGCCCCCTACAGAGGGCAGTCCCTCCCCTCCTTCCCTGAGGGACGTGTACAGAGCTCCCATGACCCTGCACAGAGGGACCCCCGGCCGGAGCTGCGTTCCCCTCCCTCGGACTCTTCACCTCAAAGCCCCGAAGCTCCGTGTACACCCCAGGGGCTCAGGAGGTCAAGGAGGGAACGTAGGCAACTACCCCGCCTCAGAGACTGTGTTGTTCCCTCGGGGACGAGGAACTTATTGCTGGGGGGGCAGTGTAACGATGGTTAAATGTTATTTTACAGTGACATGTTGGTTATCTCTGCACACTGTTGTTATTTCTTTAAGATACATGTTTGGTTGTGCTGCAGGAAAAAGGGAGTTAATGTGTGCAGGAAGGGGAGGGGGTCCTTGTTGTTGTGTGACTGTGCGGGGCTGAAGTGAGGGGTTGTACGAGGGCACTCTCCCCAGAGTTAACGGCCTGTGTTACCGAATAAACGGACAAACTGAGATCCAACCATCTGGTTCTTGCGAACGTTACAATAACATGAGCAAAAAAGGGCAGTCATGATTACAAAATAGGGAGGTTTCTTTTTTTTTTAACATAGATTAAACTCGTTAAATAAAACAACAAGTTTATGTCTGTGAAGGTTCTCAGTCATCCAGGTCATCGTAGTCAAAGGAGCTTGCAAAGAAAAGCGTCTGGACTTCTTTAAGTTACTTGAAGACGTTTCACCTCTCATCCGAGAAGCTTCTTCAGTTCTAAGGTCAATCTGGGACTCTCCACCATTTGATCTTAGAACTGAAGAAGCTTCTCGGATGAGAGCTGAAACGTCTTCAAGTAACTTAAAGAAGTCCAGACGCTTTTCTTTGCAAGCTCTTTTGACAACAAGTTTATGGGCTTTCATGTTATTCACAAGTTTCAGCAATTTAGCCCAGAGTTTAAAGTCATTCAGCCATCTGTTTATACATGGTTTAGCTTTTAAGTATCTGCATTTGTGAATAAAAAATTTTCCCATTAACAAAAACGTCCTAATCAACAGGTCAAAATCTGCATTCTCAGCAAGTATTCCAAATTTTATTACTGTCACCGTCAAATGCGGTAACTGAATTCTCCTGGACTGTAGCCAGCTCCACATGTCAGTCCAGAAGGAGTGCACTGATTCACAGTAGAAAAACAAGTGATCCAGACTTTCAATATCATTTTCACAAAATATGCATGCGTTCACATCTACGTTAAATTTCCGTCTTAAGAATTCATTGGTTGGATAAACCTCATTTATGATTTTAAAGTGAACCTCTTTTACTTTAGGAGAAAGAGGAAGTGAAATATACTTTTTTCTTATCGCCTTAACCTCCATGGTCTCAAATTCTTTAAGGATATAATTTCTTTTAACCGGATTAGGGCAAATTTCATTTATCAAAATATTCCTGATCACTTTGTTTGTAAACCTGCTGTCACCAAATTCAACTCCAGCTATGCAGAGCTGTCTCAGTCCAGGAGAAATTTTAGAGTGCACAATATCTTCTTTTATCATTGATCTCAAAGGGACTGGGATGGCTTTCACTAGGGATTTATATCTCTTAGCAGTACATCTTACATCAAATTTCTCACAAAACGTCTCATGTATTAATAAGACCCCATTATCATCCATAAAATGAGCTACAGCCCAAATCCCTTTAGATCTCCATTCATCCATGTACACAGATTTCCTACACAAACGGATATACCTGTTGTTCCATATAGGGGTATTGTGAGGAATAAAGTTATGTTTATAGATTAATTTCCAGTAGAGAAGGACCTGCTGATGGAAACCTGAGAGTTTAACATGTAACGAACTGCAAAGTCACAACGTAACAAAAAGTCTATTCCACCCAAGATTATATATAGATTTAATTAGTTTTGGAGATATGGGCAGAGAAAAGGCTGGATAGATTAGTCTGGACAGACTGTCCATTTTGGTTAGCAAGATTCTCCCAAACAGAGTTATGTCCCTTTGCAGCCACCTGTTTAAAATTGACTTACACTTTTCTATATTGGCACAGATATTCTTATTTTCTGTTGATGTCTTATCCTTGCAAATTACAATGCCCAGATACTTCACCTCTTTTTTGATCTGTATATTATTTATTGCTTGCAGGGGACACTCGTGCAGAGCTAGAATTTCGCATTTATTAATATTCAGCTGTAGGCCAGAAGCTTTGGAGAAGTGGTTGATCACCTCTAAGGCTAAAGGAATCTGGTCCTCATTTTTTAAAAACAGGGTGGTATCATCTGCCAGCTGACTGATTATTATCTGTTCACCCATCACAGTTAACCCGTCAATGTGACTGTTTTTAATCAAAATAGACAACAGCTCAGCAACCATGAGGAACAGAAGTGGTGAGCTGCTACATCCCTGCCTTATCCCTCTATTAACCTCAAACCTTGAACATGTACCATGTTATAGCAAAACAGAGCTGTTAATGTCATTATATAGCATCTCTATAACATTGATAAATTCCTCTCCAAAACCAAAAGACTGCAGAGTTTTAAATATGAACGTATGTTCAACTGAGTCAAATGCTTTGTAAAAATCCAAGAACAAGATGTATCCTCTCTCTTGGATTATTTCACTGTACTCAAGGAGGTCCAAAACCAGCCTAATATTGTTATGCATTAGTCTTCCTTTCAAAAAACCTGATTGTGTTTCACTGATAATGTTTGAGATGCCTTTCTTTAGCCTCTCAGCTACAGCTCCAGACAGGATCTTATAGTCAGTGTTTAGTAAGGTGATGGGTCTTAAATTGTCTAAAATTCTTTTATCCTTACCCGATTTAGGGATCAGGGTTATCAACCCTTGTTTCATGCTTGGCATCAGATCTTTTTTCTCTATCCATTCCTTTAATGCATCAAACAATAAAGTTCTTAGGTCCTTCCAGAAGAATTTATAAAAATTAGTAGTGAGTCAGAACAATAATAACAAATATAAAACATCAAACAGAGAATGTGCAGCGGTACTGCAAAGAAAAGAGAGGGGTGCGAGACATTGAATAATCAAACAAAGACATTAAACATATTACAAATAGATGGTTTTTAAAGGTTTTTTGGTGTGAGAAGAAAGGATTGTATTCACATAGAGTTCAACTTCTTTCCTGAAGGTGAAAAAGTTAGGCTTCTTACTTGAGAACTTAAAAGCATTCGAGTCTTTCCTACTAGAGTCAGTATAGCCAAATAGCACATTTAGGTAAAAAAGCACAAAATCCGATAAGACATCGCATAGAAGCAGAACTGAGTCGTACATGTGACAGACAGTGAGGTGGAATTATTCCTCAATATCACACTGGAATATGAAACAGCAAAAAAAACAAAACAAGAAAACGTGGACTGGGAGACTTGTCAGGGGAAATAAGGTTAGCCTACCATACATGTATAAACGAATGCCCTACTGTATTTCAGTAGCCCAATTATAGATGCCTTTAGCACCTTTAGGTTTGACCTAGTAATGATACAGCTCGGCTTCATTTCTTTAACTACTGTGTAGCTTAACCTACACGAAGTCATCATAATGACAGATTTATATTCATCTGAATCTGCAGTGTAACTGTGTTGGTGTTGAATCCCTACCTCAAGAATGTTGTAGAGTTAAAAGTATAGGAAAAGAGAACACTTAACCTAAAATATTTAAGTGTAGCACTTAAGTAAATATTAATCTTGGTATTCCACCACTGATTTATTTTTAACATTTATTGTGGTTAATTAGTTTTTCATTGTTTTATTCTACCTTTTGTCAAGGCAAAACTCAAGGGCCACAGACAGGACAGACTTGAAAGAAGACTTTCAACTGAAACACATTTGCGTAATGTTGCAGAGGTGGACATACAGATGAAGAAAAGAATTCTGGATATGATGGAGACATCTGAGAGGCGAGCTTCTGAACATCACAGTAAATTATAAGTCACTCTTGAGAGACAAGTTCAGTTGCAGATGGATTTTTACTGCTAAGACAAGTCATGCATCCACCACCACAACCTTTCAACCTGCCACCACACCATGGTGGGCACATCTATGCATGTGCACCACCACCACACGCTGTACCTGGCTCATTTCCACCCAACAGTACCATAACTGAGCTGCCAAGCAGCACACCCTACCCACCCCTACCTTTGCAGGGAGCAGGGCAATTTTTCTTCACACAAGCACTTTTGGAGGATGATATTTGAAATAATCTGCATCGTTACCTATGCTGGGAAATTAATAACTTATGTTGGGAACTTTTGGGGCTGCATCTGTATGCTCAACTGTTGGCATGTTAAATGTTTTCTATTAGCTATTATGCAGCTCAAATCCTTTGTTCAAAACAGCACTTTGACTTTGACTTAAGTGTAAGAGGTCTTCCTCCAAATAATCAGACCCAACCAATATAACCTCTTCAATAAAATTATCTTATCTTACATAAATAGGCTGTTGATTTTCTTTACTCATTTCAGTTATTACCAACAAAATAGTTGCATGTTTAATCATCTGGGAATTTACCCAGATTTATTTATTTAGACAGAGATCTTAACCCCCCCCCCAATGTTCAGCACAAAGTTACGCCGATGCATGTTCAGGATCACAGTGCATAGACTGTGAAGTGTCACATATCCTGACTTACAATTTCTGTAGATATAACCGTTTATATCCCTCTCCAGGCAGGCGTTGCCGATTTGCAACAGTTAAAAAACGAACACCCTGATTACCCCACATACATATTTTATTAGTTTTTTTTACTCAGAAGTACCACTGCTGGACTTGGTTGTGCATTACCAACGAAAAGTTTAATTTGAGCCTGAGAGGGATATCAGTGATGTCATGCAATCTAGTCTGTGTGTCTGTCCTTTTCCTGCTGAATTACTTCAGTGACTGTAATCTATCATGTCCCCGCGGGGTCCTTCGCATATAGGTGTAACATAGAATCAGCCAATCAAATCGCAGCTTTTCAGCCAGTGTAAAAAATTATATATATTTTTTGCACTGAACCGTCTGAGCGCAGGTGCCCAACCTGGCAAAGATGCCCAACGGATTTACTTTACCAAATGGGTCATCGCGGCCTTACCGTATTGGTCCATTTGATTGACCTTGGTCTTTATTGTTTATTTTATTTTCACTTGCTACACACGGGACAAACATGATAAATCAACAACTGACAATGACTAATTAATATTAACATCTGTAACATAATGTTTGGAGTTTAGTCTGTTACTGTTGCTATTTTTACCATTTCTTCTTGGAGCAACTGTAACCCACATTATTTCCTTAGGGATTAATAAAGTATTCTGATTCTGATTGTTTCAGGATGACCTGCCATCATCCAATCACACATCTGCTTACCTCCATCTGTTGCTCGCTTCTCACTTTTCGCGTATAGAATTTCGAAAAAAACATCGGTGCAAATTATAAGTCTGTATCATGATGTCTGGTGTTTTCGTGTTTGTTGTTTTGTTTTTATTTTATTTTATTTTGCGAGTTGGTTATTAGACGCTGCCCCAGCCACTCAGAGAATCCCCCGCCGCCCCGCCCTCTCCTCCCTGAGCCGCAAGCAGCAGGCGCACCTCGCAAACGGAGGGCGCCCTTACTCCCAGCAAATGGGCGATAGAAAACCGATCGGTGCCTGTGACATCCCCGCTATGCGCTGGCATGACGTCGGGGCAGCATGAGTGCGAGCATTTTTTTTTGCCGGTGCCGGTGATGCCGCCCCTCACCACGATGCCGCCCCGGGCAACCGCCCGTATCAAAAACAGCTTCTGGTGGCCGGTATTGACAACTAACTCTTATGACTGTCTTGCTTCTCCGTAGCGTGTTTGGCATTTTTTAACCTTTATTTTTAAAAAATAAAATTTTTTCCATAAAATACATTTCGAGAAAGATTTCACTGCTATTATAATTAGGCCTTTAGATTGGCACCAAGGTTGATTTTGATTCATCATTATTTTTTTTGCAGGGGCACAGTAAATGTAATAATCATAACCTATAATGGTATATGATGTTTTTCACTTTTTCCACACTAAATGTTTATTACCTTGCTAACGTAAATAAAATTACAAGCTCAGTTTGAACTAGAAAAACATTTATTTTAGAAAGATAAACATGAACATTTATGTTGTTGGGGATGGGGAGAGAGACAGACAGGGAGAGAGGTAGTATGTGTCTGGGTGTGAGAGTCCTGCTCAGATGGCGCAGTTGTTACAAATGGACACACTGTGGTCCTTGCATGTATACTTCTCACATTTGCAGCAGGTGTTGAAAACTCTTCTTTTGTCTTTGCAAAGTTCGCACTGCCTCCTGCTCTTACATTGAATGATGGGAGCGGTCCATGAAGCCGCTGCAGTCAGATTTGTGACTACTGCTGCAGCGGCTGATGAGCGAGGAAGGCGCTCTCTCTTTGCTATGTGTGGGTTCACCAGCATTTCTCCCACTTCTTCAATGAAGAGCCTCCGTCTGTGTCCTTTCTGCTTCGGCCAGGATGACTCGATTGATGTCCACAGGACGTAGGCATTGTAAAGTGAAACATCAAGGACGTTGTGGAAGAGGGCCAGTGGCCAGTAATTTGTTCTCCTCCTGCAGGAGTAGGTGCCAACAACCTAACAAAAAAAGAAGCATAAAACATACATATATATTAGACAAGAATATGAGCAAGAATGAATAAATATATGCATAACTGGTTCGTAATGACACCTACCATATCAAGGTTGTCGACACCTCCTTTGCATTTGTTGTAATCTTCGATTATTACAGGCTTTCTCTTCCCTTCTTTGCTCACGTCTGGGCGGCGGTGTTTTGTGCTTAGTAGCAGCACATTCTTGCCCCGTCGGGGGATGTAAGACACAAGTGTGTGGGTGTTTGTAAAAGCGAAGATGGAGGAGAAGATCTCTCTCTTTTTTGCCTGGAGCAAATGAGGTGGAAGCTCAGGCTTGTTTTGGCGAATTGTGCCAACCAGGGCCATTTTCCTCTTGAGTAGCTCATCTGCCAGTGCACAGGAAGTGAAAAAATTATCACAGGTGACGACGTGTCCCTGGAGCCCCTCTGTCATGTCCAGGACCACCCTCATCCCCTGGTTGACTTCAACACGATCTGGAGCTGCTTTGCCCGTGTACACCTGCAGTCTCCATGCGTAGGATGTTTTGACATCACAGGCTGCCCAAATCTTGATACCATATTTGGCCGGCTTCTTTGGCATGTACTGCCTGAAGCTACACCTGCCTTTGAACGCGACGAGTTGTTCATCCACACAGAGATCTCTGTCTGGGCTGAACAGCATCTCCAGGCGGTGCGTCCACATATTCCAGACTTTGCGGAAGGGAGCCATCTTGTCAACATGGCGTTGGGGGCGGGATAGCTTATCATCGAACCGCAGTGCTCTGCTGATGTGGTGAAACCTGTTCTCGGACATCGTAGCCCGGAAAATGCTCCGTCCCCATTTTTCACTCCAGAGGCTCTTCGTTGATTCGTGTTTTGACCTGTAAACACCGGACAAAACGAGCAGCCCCACATAAGCCCGAAACTCCTCTGCGTCTATATCTCGCCAGCCGGGAATTTTGCGATTCCCATGCAGGTTTGTCATGGACACAATATGCTTCACGATCTCATCCGTTAGAAACAGCGCGAAGCTGGATATGGGGTCAACGATTCGGAGAGTGGCATAGCGTGTAGGTCCCGGGGTCAGACCAGTGGCTGCTGGGATGTAGCGGAACGTCTCAGCGTTTGTGGGAGACCAAGATATTTTTCCATTTTTTGACGTCCATGCTGCTTCATCAATTTTCTCTTCGTTTTCATCTCCGGCCGCTGCTGCTTCATCAATTTTCTCTTCGCTTTCATCTTCATCCGAGTCGGAACTGGACCCCAGCTGCTCTGTTTCTGCCTCCGATACCTCCTCCTCTTCCTCCTCGTCCCCAGATTCCACGGGGGATAACGCGGAGCTATCCTCGTACTCAGAGTTCATGATGACTGGATATCACGGATATTTAAATAGATTTCCTTATGCGGCCAGGAGATCGTTTCTCTTGCCTTCCCTTTTGCCAGCACGTGCAGGACTAAACCGATTCAAAACTCTATCCGGTTAGTCGTGACGCATGGACCCTGCTTCCGGTCAGTCCAGCTAATGTAAAGCTACAAACATCTCTACTGTTTAGGCTACGTCCACACGTACACGGGTATTTTTGAAAACAGAGATTTTCCGTTTCCGTTTTAAAAAAATCCCGTCCACACGTGAAGTTTTGAGAAAAATATCTCAGTCCACGCGTAACCCCCCCTCCAACAAAACAAAAACAAAGGCAAACGCTGTAATGAGCACGCCAAAGCAACAGGTGGCGATATAATCCTAACCTTGCAGAAATGTTGGCCAATCGGAAGTCTTGAAGCCAGGGCGGGAAAGCATAAAGAAAGACGGTGGAACTTTTTTTTACTTCCAACTTTATTTCTTAAGAACAATAACAACAAATATAAAAAGTTTGGCTTCTTACTTGAGAACTTAAAAGCATTCGAGTCTTTCCTACTAGAGTCAGTATAGCCAAATAGCACATTTTGGTAAAAAAGCACAAAATCCGATAAGACATCGCATAGAAGCAGAACTGAGTCGTACATGTGACAGACAGTGAGGTGGAATTATTCCTCAATATCACACTGGAATATGAAACAGCAAAAAAAACAAAACAAGAAAACGTGGACTGGGAGACTTGTCAGGGGAAATAAGGTTAGCCTACCATACATGTATAAACGAATGCCCTACTGTATTTCAGTAGCCCAATTATAGATGCCTTTAGCACCTTTAGGTTTGACCTAGTAATGATACAGCTCGGCTTCATTTCTTTAACTACTGTGTAGCTTAACCTACACGAAGTCATCATAATGACAGATTTATATTCATCTGAATCTGCAGTGTAACTGTGTTGGTGTTGAATCCCTACCTCAAGAATGTTGTAGAGTTAAAAGTATAGGAAAAGAGAACACTTAACCTAAAATATTTAAGTGTAGCACTTAAGTAAATATTAATCTTGGTATTCCACCACTGATTTATTTTTAACATTTATTGTGGTTAATTAGTTTTTCATTGTTTTATTCTACCTTTTGTCAAGGCAAAACTCAAGGGCCACAGACAGGACAGACTTGAAAGAAGACTTTCAACTGAAACACATTTGCGTAATGTTGCAGAGGTGGACATACAGATGAAGAAAAGAATTCTGGATATGATGGAGACATCTGAGAGGCGAGCTTCTGAACATCACAGTAAATTATAAGTCACTCTTGAGAGACAAGTTCAGTTGCAGATGGATTTTTACTGCTAAGACAAGTCATGCATCCACCACCACAACCTTTCAACCTGCCACCACACCATGGTGGGCACATCTATGCATGTGCACCACCACCACACGCTGTACCTGGCTCATTTCCACCCAACAGTACCATAACTGAGCTGCCAAGCAGCACACCCTACCCACCCCTACCTTTGCAGGGAGCAGGGCAATTTTTCTTCACACAAGCACTTTTGGAGGATGATATTTGAAATAATCTGCATCATTACCTATGCTGGGAAATTAATAACTTATGTTGGGAACTTTTGGGGCTGCATCTGTATGCTCAACTGTTGGCATGTTAAATGTTTTCTATTAGCTATTATGCAGCTCAAATCCTTTGTTCAAAACAGCACTTTGACTTTGACTTAAGTGTAAGAGGTCTTCCTCCAAATAATCAGACCCAACCAATATAACCTCTTCAATAAAATTATCTTATCTTACATAAATAGGCTGTTGATTTTCTTTACTCATTTCAGTTATTACCAACAAAATAGTTGCATGTTTAATCATCTGGGAATTTACCCAGATTTATTTATTTAGACAGAGATCTTAACCCCCCCCCCCCCCCAATGTTCAGCACAAAGTTACGCCGATGCATGTTCAGGATCACAGTGCATAGATTGTGAAGTGTCACATATCCTGACTTACAATTTCTGTAGATATAACCGTTTATATCCCTCTCCAGGCAGGCGTTGCCGATTTGCAACAGTTAAAAAACGAACACCCTGATTACCCCACATACATATTTTATTAGTTTTTTTTACTCAGAAGTACCACTGCTGGACTTGGTTGTGCATTACCAACGAAAAGTTTAATTTGAGCCTGAGAGGGATATCAGTGATGTCATGCAATCTAGTCTGTGTGTCTGTCCTTTTCCTGCTGAATTACTTCAGTGACTGTAATCTATCATGTCCCCGCGGGGTCCTTCGCATATAGGTGTAACATAGAATCAGCAAATCAAATCGCAGCTTTTCAGCCAGTGTAAAAAATTATATATATTTTTTGCACTGAACCGTCTGAGCGCAGGTGCCCAACCTGGCAAAGATGCCCAACGGATTTACTTTACCAAATGGGTCATCGCGGCCTTACCGTATTGGTCCATTTGATTGACCTTGGTCTTTATTGTTTATTTTATTTTCACTTGCTACACACGGGACAAACATGATAAATCAACAACTGACAATGACTAATTAATATTAAAATCTGTAACATAATGTTTGGAGTTTAGTCTGTTACTGTTGCTATTTTTACCATTTCTTCTTGGAGCAACTGTAACCCACATTATTTCCTTAGGGATTAATAAAGTATTCTGATTCTGATTGTTTCAGGATGACCTGCCATCATCCAATCACACATCTGCTTACCTGCATCTGTTGCTCGCTTCTCACTTTTCGGGTATAGAATTTCGAAAAAAACATCGGTGCAAATTATAAGTCTGTATCATGATGTCTGGTGTTTTCGTGTTTGTTGTTTTGTATTTATTTTCTTTTATTTTGCGAGTTGGTTATTAGACGCTGCCCCAGCCACTCAGAGAATCCACCGCCGCCCCGCCCTCTCCTCCCTGAGCCGCAAGCAGCAGGCGCACCTCGCAAACGGAGGGCGCCCTTACTCCCAGCAAATGGGCGATAGAAAACCGATCGGTGCCTGTGACATCCCCGCTATGCGCTGGCCAGCATGAGAACGAGCTTTTTTTTTTTTTTGGCCGGTGCCCGTGATGCCGCCCCTCACCACGATGCCGCCCCGGGCAACGGCCGTGTCGCCCGTATCAAAAACAGCTTCTGGTGGCATTTTTTTTTAACCTTTCGTTTTAAAAAATATCAAGAGCTAATAGAAATCAGATGAGTAAACAGCAGAGAGCAATCAGGAAATAAGGATGGAAAGTAAAACTTAGGACTGATACAAACATTAACACTGAAACATAAAGAACGATGAAGGAACAGCCTACAGGAACATATCAAACACGACCATAAGAAGACTCACAACACACATGAAGACAGAGATGAAATACTGACAGAAAAACTTAGGCAGACAGAACTGACTACAGTCCCGATCAAAAGTTTAAGATCACTTGAAAAATGGCAAAAAGAAAAATCATATTTTCCATGGATGGATCTTAACAACATGCAACAAGAAGAAATGGGAGTGAGACAAAACATTTATTGAGAACAACTCTTAAACTGAGACAGGCTGTTTCACAGCTGAGCAAAAGTTTAGGACCACGTGCCTTTAAAAGGCCAAATCTGTGCAAAAGTGTGGATTCGCTGTCATTTTCTGTCAGGTAGTCACACTGTGGTCAGGTTGTTGAAATGCATAAGCGGGGTGTCTCGCAGCACGCCATCACTGCTGAGGTGGGACGCAGTAAGACAGTCATTTGGCATTTCTTAAATGATCCTGGGGGTTATGGAACAAGTCAAGTGAAAGACCAAAAAAATTTTCACCAGCACTGAGCCAGAGGATCCAGTTGGCTGTTTATCAAGACACTGGATGATCCTCCACCCAAATTAAGGCCGTTACTGGTGCCGACTGAAGCCTTGTCGTCTTCAAAGGCCTCGTCTCCTTGAACTCCACAGAACTGACCGTTTGGACTTTGCAAGAGAGAAAGAAAGTTTTATTCTCTGATGAGAAAAAATGTAACCTTGATGGTCCTGATGGTTTCCAACGTTACTGGCATGACAAGTAGATGTTTTCTATGCTCCACAGTGGAGGGGGCGCCATAATGGTCTGGGGTGCTTTTTCCTTCAGTGGAGCAATGGAGCTTAAGGAGTTGCAGGGGCGTCAAACAGCTGCTGGCTGTGTCCAGATGTTGCAGAGAGCATCTGTTATGACTGAGGCTCCTCATCTGTGTGGTAACGACTGGATTTTTTTTAACAGGACAACGCTACAGTGTTGGGAAGGTTACTTTGGGCCATGTATTCTGTGATCTGTAGTGGAATACATTTTAAAAGTATATTTTATAACGTATTCCGTTAGTTACTCAATGAGAGTAACGTTTTCTGAATACTTTGGATTACTTGTATATTGTCATGCTTTTTACAACTACTTTTTTCTTAAATAAATCTACTACATCATGTGTACTTTTTATGTCATGTGTAATTTTCATTGCAAATAGTAATCACAGTTAAATTAAGAGGGGATAGAGCTGTGATGTCATCAAGTACACTGCCATTGCAATTGTAGAACGATCGTGCTGCGTTCTCGGGAAGCCTGGACTCCCGTGTGAACTTAGGACGTCCAGAGTAATGAGAATATCCTGTGGTATGAGGTCTGGTTAATAGCATTGTCCTGTTATAACTGCTTCAGACATCTATCACCCTCTTCCTGTAGCCACTTCCTGGGTCTTGTTTCAGGGCCTCATAAATAATTTTGTCACTGAGCAGTGACAAAATTTTCTTATCATAGTCTTTTTGGTTTAGCAAAACTGTGCACCTAGCCTTGTCCGCCAGAAGGATGAGAATGCTGTTGTAATGTAATGAAAACCTTTTTTTTCCTGATTTAATGAATAAAAAAAATATGCCAGCAAACTAGAGATAAAGATACTTGGGCAGGTTGTCATATTATAGAACTATAGAAAACAGACATGCAGGCTACCCAGGTGAACGCTGTGGCCGAATATAGTACTGAAGCAGTAGGAATGTTATATCTAAAAGCTCTGTGCTCATCTGAGCCTTACAGCTAACTGAACTAAATGTACAGTCGAGGCATGCAGTATGCTCACAACTTTTATGTATTCAGTATGTGGGTCGGAGTGAATGTGGACAGACAAAACATACTGAGTTTAATTTTGTCTGTACGTCGTATTTATGATTAAAAACAAATGTAATCAAATTAGATATTGATATTTTCATATGGGAATTGATCCTGCAACATGAAGTGCTGATATTGGATCAATACGTTATCGATACGGTCGCCACTGACAGAAAATGGCAGTAAACATGTTTTTAAAACTTTAAGCACTTATTTCTTAAATCCAGCTCCACACACGGTGTTACGTCTATGTCAGTTATGTGTAGCATTGCATGTCCCCTTTAACCCAAAGGAGATCCTTAAATATCCTAAAGTAATTGTTCCTAATGACAAAAACTGGCAGCTTCCCAAAAAAATGCAGTAATACTGTTATATATTAATATTGTTTTGCACTTTAAATGAGTCAGTCTTTTAAAACTACTTCTGCCTAAGATATTCGTATCAAGTATAATTATATTTTGGGGGGTTTAACCCTTTGAAGGCCAGTATGTTTACATAGCTGCACTGTTTTTTAACTGGAAAACACCCCAAAAACTAAAAAATTTTCCATAAAATACATTTCAAGAAAGATTTCATTGCTATTATAATTAGGCCTTTAGATTGGCACCAAGGTTGATTTTGATTCATCATTATGTTTTTTTGCAGGGGCACAGTAAATGTAATAATCATAACCTATAATGGTATATGATGTTTTTCACTTTTTCCACACTAAATGTTTATTACCTTGCTAACGTAAATAAAAATACAAGCTCAGTTTGAACTAGAAAAACATTTATTTTAGAAAGATAAACATGAACATTTATGTTGTTGGGGATGGGGAGAGAGACAGTGTTGAAATCTCCCAATTCTTTGAATCTTTGGGCTGAAGGAAGGACAATACTCGGTGTATATATGCTCAATCAACAATCATTTATTTCCATACAATTCAACACAAAGAGCATTTAGAACCATCATGATGGGGAGACATGCCTGAAGAGGGTCACAGCAATCTCAAAATGCAAGCCCAAACATTAACATTCTTTCTCTCTTACGGCGCCTAAGTTATGACCTCGGCAGTTGTTTCTCTGCTCTCTGTAAGGTGGGGGTATGGAATGTGGTCTATCTCCCCTATCTTAGACACAGAGTCTCCTGCTTACAACCTTCTTTTTATGATTCAACAATTAAGCATGTCAAGAAAACAGTGTAATACATTCACAGCAGATCAAGGATACAGAGTGATGCACATTTATCTAATAAACTAATAAGTGAATATGTTCTGTTAACTCAAAAGTATAATGAGAACTAAACTATATACAGATCACACACTCTATATTAAAGGGTATAATATGATCTACAGCAGTATTCTAATTCAACTACTTTGATTACATATATAAGGTAACATATAATAACAGAATAATCTGATAACAGACAGGGAGAGAGGTAGTATGTGTCTGGGTGTGAGAGTCCTGCTCAGTAGTGATGTGCGATACCACTGATTTCCTTTCCGATCTGATACCAACTAATATCAACGATACTGATCCGATACCGATACTTTGTACAAAAATGTATTTTATTTATTGTATCTTTTATTGTATCTCAAATTATAGCGTCATAATGATTACAGGACATCAGATACTTGTTCTTATCACTTAATAATGCAGAATTCATCATATAGAAATAAAAAATCTGAAGTTGTTATTTGAACTATTTGAACACCTTGCCAGCCTGTAGCACTAAAGGACTCAGTGAGAGCACCTGTCCCTGTCCTCTTCAGTTCGCCTCAACATATGCTCGTCATATTCTGTGATATGATTTACTCTGAGCTGTTTGACAAGGTTAGTGATGTTGCCACAACCATTCATGCCAACCCTCCCGATTTTTCCAGGAGAATCCCGAATTTCAGTGCCCCGGAGCCACCATTCTCCCGAATTTCTCCCGATTTTACACCCGGACAACAAAATTGAAAAACCATATCGCAGAATTCATAGGGCCCAGCCAATTCCAGTTTCCAGATACTTCGTTTTAATATTACTCTTATTTCTCTTTCTGGGTCGCAAAAAAACTTTTAACATATTTTCAGGTGAGAATGTAGCTGTGTAAACTTCAAATATCTGAGCCGACACATCGTCTTCAAACCCCCGCGGTCTTTCGCTACTCGGGTTAAACATGATGTATAAGTCACTTTGATAATTAAAAATGTTATTGTTGGGCTTTTTCAGTGTTTTATTTGTTCGGGAGTAAATCGGGTTGGCTGAGATTAAAGTTATTAGATTAAATTAAATTTAACTTTATTAATCCCTCGGGAGGGTTCCTCCGGGGTTTTCACACAGCTGAATAAACGTCAAACAGGAAATGATTAAATAGAAGTGTGAGACGGTCGAGGGTTTACACCAGCGCCCGGTTATATTTTAGATAGCAAGGAGCAGACGGCAGAGTTTCACTCCACCGAGGGAGCTCGTGACGCACTACCTGGCTTTCTTTAGACCGCGAAGGCCGGGTCCTCAGGTGGAAGCAGCCTCTGAATTTGGACCCCTGCTGTTTCTGGGCCGGCCCATTAGAATGGTGATATTTAACATATTTTATCCGATAAATAAACACTGTAATTTATTTATCCCCCCCCCTTTTTGAATGTCTCCCTAATTCTGAGGTCTCAAGGTTGGCAAGTATGACCACAACACCTCCCTTTTTTGACACATGTATCGCAAACCACGCCTCGGCTGTTTGTCGATGTAAAATACGCCCGCACATGATTCCAATTACGCTCAGCCAGTGTTGTGAGTGCGCGCGCCAAGGGGCAGCAAGACATTTATACAGCCGCATTTCGCACATGACTATGAAAGGCGGAAGAGGAAGTAGTTCCTTGGAATGTAGACAATCCGAATGATATAGTTTCTTTCCTCTGTGTTCCTGTTAATGATAATATTTTTACCCTAAATTACTAAAATATTGATATTTTAATATGAGAATCGATTCTAGAACATAAACGATTGGTATCGGAGGAATCGATATTTCAGGATCGATCCGCACATCACTACTGCTCAGATGGGGCAGTTGTTACAAATGGACACACTGTGGTCCTTGCATGTATACTTCTCACATTTGCAGCAGGTGTTGAAAACTCTTCTCCTTTTGTCTTTGCAAAGTTCGCACTTCCCCCTGCTCTTACATTTAATGATGGGAGAGTGGCCTGTAGCCGCTGCAGCAGTAGTCAGATTTGTGACTACTGCTGCAGCGGCTGATGAGCGAGGAAGGTGCCCTCTCTTTGCTATGTGTGGGTTCACCAGCATTTCTCCCACTTCTTCAATGAAGACCCTCCGTCTGTGTCCTTTCTGCTTCTGCCAGGATGACTCGATTAATGTCCACAGGACGTAGGCATTGTAAAGTGAAACATCAAGGACGTTGTGGAAGAGGGCCATTGGCCAATAATTTGTTTTCCTCCTGCAGGAGTAGGTGCCAACAACCTAACAAAAAAAGAAGCATAAAACATACATATATATTAGACATGAATATGAGCAAGAATGAATAAATATATGCATAACTGGTTCGTAATGACACCTACCTTATCAAGGTTGTCGACACCTCCTTTGCATTTGTTGTAATCTTCGATTATTACAGGCTTTCTCTTCCCTTCTTTGCTCACGTCTGGGCGGCGGTGTTTTGTGCTTAGTAGCAGCACATTCTTGCCCCGTCGGGGGATGTAAGACACAAGTGTGTGGGTGTTTGTAAAAGCGAAGATGGAGGAGAAGATCTCTCTCTTTTTTGCCTGGAGCAAATGAGGTGGAAGCTCAGGCTTGTTTTGGCGAATTGTGCCAACCAGGGCCATTTTCCTCTTGAGTAGCTCATCTGCCAGTGCACAGGAAGTGAAAAAATTATCACAGGTGACGACGTGTCCCTGGAGCCCCTCTGTCATGTCCAGGACCACCCTCATCCCCTGGTTGACTTCAACACGATCTGGAGCTGCTTTGCCCGTGTACACCTGCAGTCTCCATGCGTAGGATGTTTTGACATCACAGGCTGCCCAAATCTTGATACCATATTTGGCCGGCTTCTTTGGCATGTACTGCCTGAAGCTACACCTGCCTTTGAACGCGACGAGTTGTTCATCCACACAGAGATCTCTGTCTGGGCTGAACAGCATCTCCAGGCGGTGCGTCCACATATTCCAGACTTTGCGGAAGGGAGTCATCTTGTCAACACGGCGTGGGGGGCGGGATAGCTTATCATCGAACCGCAGTGCTCTGCTGATGTTCTGAAACCTCTTCTCGGACATCGTAGCCCGGAAAATGCTCCGTCCCCATTTTTCACTCCAGAGGCTCTTCGTTGATTCGTGTTTTGACCTGTAAACACCGGACAAAACGAGCAGCCCCACATAAGCCCGAAACTCCTCTGCGTCTATATTTCGCCAGCCGGGAATTTTGCGATTCCCATGCAGGTTTGTCATGGACACAATATGCTTCACGATCTCATCCGTTAGAAACAGCGCGAAGCTGGATATGGGGTCAACGATTCGGAGAGTGGCATAGCGTGTAGGTCCCGGGGTCAGACCAGTGGCTGCTGGGATGTAGCGGAACGTCTCAGCGTTTGTGGGAGACCAAGATATTTTTCCATTTTTTGACGTCCATGCTGCTTCATCAATTTTCTCTCCGTTTTCATCTCCAGCCGCTGCTGCTTCATCAATTTTCTCTTCGCTTTCATCTTCATCCGAGTCGGAACTGGACCCCAGCTGCTCTGTTTCTGCCTCCGATACCTCCTCCTCTTCCTCCTCGTCCCCAGATTCCACGGGGGATAACGCGGAGCTATCCTCGTACTCAGAGTTCATGATGACTGGATATCACGGATATTTAAATAGATTTCCTTATGCGGCCAGGAGATCGTTTCTCTTGCCTTCCCTTTTGCCAGCACGTGCAGGACTAAACCGATTCAAAACTCTATCCGGTTAGTCGTGACGCATGGACCCTGCTTCCGGTCAGTCCAGCTAACGTAAAGCTACAAACATCTCTACTGTTTAGGCTACGTCCACACGTACACGGGTATTTTTGAAAACAGAGATTTTCCGTTTTAAAAAAATCCCGTCCACACGTGAAGTTTTGAGAAAAATATCTCAGTCCACGCGTAACCCCCCCTCCAACAAAACAAAAACAAAGGCAAACGCTGTAATGAGCACGCCAAAGCAACAGGTGGCGATATAATCCTAACCTTGCAGAAATGTTGGCCAATTAGAAGTCTTGAAGCCAGGGCGGGAAAGCATAAACAAAGACGGTGGAACTTTTTTTTACTTCCAACTTTATTTCTTAAGAACAATAACAACAAATATAAAAAGTTAGGCTTCTTACTTGAGAACTAAAAAGCATTCGAGTCTTTCCTACTAGAGTCAGTATAGCCAAATAGCACATTTTGGTAAAAAAGCACAAAATCCGATAAGACATCGCATAGAAGCAGAACTGAGTCGTACATGTGACAGACAGTGAGGTGGAATTATTCCTCAATATCACACTGGAATATGAAACAGCAAAAAAAAAAAAAACAAGAAAACGTGGACTGGGAGACTTGTCAGGGGAAATAAGGTTAGCCTACCATACATGTATAAACGAATGCCCTACTGTATTTCAGTAGCCCAATTATAGATGCCTTTAGCACCTTTAGGTTTGACCTAGTAATGATACAGCTCGGCTTCATTTCTTTAACTACTGTGTAGCTTAACCTACACGAAGTCATCATAATGACAGATTTATATTCATCTGAATCTGCAGTGTAACTGTGTTGGTGTTGAATCCCTACCTCAAGAATGTTGTAGAGTTAAAAGTATAGGAAAAGAGAACACTTAACCTAAAATATTTAAGTGTAGCACTTAAGTAAATATTAATCTTGGTATTCCACCACTGATTTATTTTTAACATTTATTGTGGTTAATTAGTTTTTCATTGTTTTATTCTACCTTTTGTCAAGGCAAAACTCAAGGGCCACAGACAGGACAGACTTGAAAGAAGACTTTCAACTGAAACACATTTGCGTAATGTTGCAGAGGTGGACATACAGATGAAGAAAAGAATTCTGGATATGATGGAGACATCTGAGAGGCGAGCTTCTGAACATCACAGTAAATTATAAGTCACTCTTGAGAGACAAGTTCAGTTGCAGATGGATTTTTACTGCTAAGACAAGTCATGCATCCACCACCACAACCTTTCAACCTGCCACCACACCATGGTGGGCACATCTATGCATGTGCACCACCACCACACGCTGTACCTGGCTCATTTCCACCCAACAGTACCATAACTGAGCTGCCAAGCAGCACACCCTACCCACCCCTACCTTTGCAGGGAGCAGGGCAATTTTTCTTCACACAAGCACTTTTGGAGGATGATATTTGAAATAATCTGCATCGTTACCTATGCTGGGAAATTAATAACTTATGTTGGGAACTTTTGGGGCTGCATCTGTATGCTCAACTGTTGGCATGTTAAATGTTTTCTATTAGCTATTATGCAGCTCAAATCCTTTGTTCAAAACAGCACTTTGACTTTGACTTAAGTGTAAGAGGTCTTCCTCCAAATAATCAGACCCAACCAATATAACCTCTTCAATAAAATTATCTTATCTTACATAAATAGGCTGTTGATTTTCTTTACTCATTTCAGTTATTACCAACAAAATAGTTGCATGTTTAATCATCTGGGAATTTACCCAGATTTATTTATTTAGACAGAGATCTTAACCCCCCCAATGTTCAGCACAAAGTTACGCCGATGCATGTTCAGGATCACAGTGCATAGATTGTGAAGTGTCACATATCCTGACTTACAATTTCTGTAGATATAACCGTTTATATCCCTCTCCAGGCAGGCGTTGCCGATTTGCAACAGTTAAAAAACGAACACCCTGATTACCCCACATACATATTTTATTAGTTTTTTTTACTCAGAAGTACCACTGCTGGACTTGGTTGTGCATTACCAACGAAAAGTTTAATTTGAGCCTGAGAGGGATATCAGTGATGTCATGCAATCTAGTCTGTGTGTCTGTCCTTTTCCTGCTGAATTACTTCAGTGACTGTAATCTATCATGTCCCCGCGGGGTCCTTCGCATATAGGTGTAACATAGAATCAGCCAATCAAATCGCAGCTTTTCAGCCAGTGTAAAAAATTATATATATTTTTTGCACTGAACCGTCTGAGCGCAGGTGCCCAACCTGGCAAAGATGCCCAACGGATTTACTTTACCAAATGGGTCATCGCGGCCTTACCGTATTGGTCCATTTGATTGACCTTGGTCTTTATTGTTTATTTTATTTTCACTTGCTACACACGGGACAAACATGATAAATCAACAACTGACAATGACTAATTAATATTAACATCTGTAACATAATGTTTGGAGTTTAGTCTGTTACTGTTGCTATTTTTACCATTTCTTCTTGGAGCAACTGTAACCCACATTATTTCCTTAGGGATTAATAAAGTATTCTGATTCTGATTGTTTCAGGATGACCTGCCATCATCCAATCACACATCTGCTTACCTCCATCTGTTGCTCGCTTCTCACTTTTCGCGTATAGAATTTCGAAAAAAACATCGGTGCAAATTATAAGTCTGTATCATGATGTCTGGTGTTTTCGTGTTTGTTGTTTTGTTTTTATTTTATTTTATTTTGCGAGTTGGTTATTAGACGCTGCCCCAGCCACTCAGAGAATCCCCCGCCGCCCCGCCCTCTCCTCCCTGAGCCGCAAGCAGCAGGCGCACCTCGCAAACGGAGGGCGCCCTTACTCCCAGCAAATGGGCGATAGAAAACCGATCGGTGCCTGTGACATCCCCGCTATGCGCTGGCATGACGTCGGGGCAGCATGAGTGCGAGCATTTTTTTTTGCCGGTGCCGGTGATGCCGCCCCTCACCACGATGCCGCCCCGGGCAACCGCCCGTATCAAAAACAGCTTCTGGTGGCCGGTATTGACAACTAACTCTTATGACTGTCTTGCTTCTCCGTAGCGTGTTTGGCATTTTTTAACCTTTATTTTTAAAAAATAAAATTTTTTCCATAAAATACATTTCGAGAAAGATTTCACTGCTATTATAATTAGGCCTTTAGATTGGCACCAAGGTTGATTTTGATTCATCATTATTTTTTTTGCAGGGGCACAGTAAATGTAATAATCATAACCTATAATGGTATATGATGTTTTTCACTTTTTCCACACTAAATGTTTATTACCTTGCTAACGTAAATAAAATTACAAGCTCAGTTTGAACTAGAAAAACATTTATTTTAGAAAGATAAACATGAACATTTATGTTGTTGGGGATGGGGAGAGAGACAGACAGGGAGAGAGGTAGTATGTGTCTGGGTGTGAGAGTCCTGCTCAGACGGCACAGTCGTTACAAATGGTCACACTGTGGTCCTTGCATGTATACTTCTCACATTTGCAGCAGGTGTTGAAAACTCTTCTTTTGTCTTTGCAAAATTCGCACTGCCTCCTGCTCTTACATTGAATGATGGGAGCGGTCCATGAAGCCGCTGCAGTCAGATTTGTGACTACTGCTGCAGCGGCTGATGAGCGAGGAAGGCGCTCTCTCTTTGCTATGTGTGGGTTCACCAGCATTTCTCCCACTTCTTCAATGAAGAGCCTCCGTCTGTGTCCTTTCTGCTTCGGCCAGGATGACTCGATTGATGTCCACAGGACGTAGGCATTGTAAAGTGAAACATCAAGGACGTTGTGGAAGAGGGCCAGTGGCCAGTAATTTGTTCTCCTCCTGCAGGAGTAGGTGCCAACAACCTAACAAAAAAAAGAAGCATAAAACATACATATATATTAGACATGAATATGAGCAAGAATGAATAAATATATGCATAACTGGTTCGTAATGACACCTACCATATCAAGGTTGTCGACACCTCCTTTGCATTTGTTGTAATCTTCGATTATTACAGGCTTTCTCTTCCCTTCTTTGCTCACGTCTGGGCGGCGGTGTTTTGTGCTTAGTAGCAGCACATTCTTGCCCCGTCGGGGGATGTAAGACACAAGTGTGTGGGTGTTTGTAAAAGCAAAGATGGAGGAGAAGATCTCTCTCTTTTTTGCCTGGAGCAAATGAGGTGGAAGCTCAGGCTTGTTTTGGCGAATTGTGCCAACCAGGGCCATTTTCCTCTTGAGTAGCTCATCTGCCAGTGCACAGGAAGTGAAAAAATTATCACAGGTGACGACGTGTCCCTGGAGCCCCTCTGTCATGTCCAGGACCACCCTCATCCCCTGGTTGACTTCAACACGATCTGGAGCTGCTTTGCCCGTGTACACCTGCAGTCTCCATGCGTAGGATGTTTTGACATCACAGGCTGCCCAAATCTTGATACCATATTTGGCCGGCTTCTTTGGCATGTACTGCCTGAAGCTACACCTGCCTTTGAACGCGACGAGTTGTTCATCCACACAGAGATCTCTGTCTGGGCTGAACAGCATCTCCAGGCGGTGCGTCCACATATTCCAGACTTTGCGGAAGGGAGCCATCTTGTCAACATGGCGTTGGGGGCGGGATAGCTTATCATCGAACCGCAGTGCTCTGCTGATGTTCTTAAACCTTTTCTGTGACATCGTAGCCCGGAAAATGCTCCGTCCCCATTTTTCACTCCAGAGGCTCAACGTGGATTCGTGTTTTGACCTGTAAACACCGGACAAAACGAGCAGCCCCACATAAGCCCGAAACTCCTCTGCGTCTATATCTCGCCAGCCGGGAATTTTGCGATTCCCATGCAGGTTTGTCATGGACACAATATGCTTCACGATCTCATCCGTTAGAAACAGCGCGAAGCTGGATATGGGGTCAACGATTCGGAGAGTGGCATAGCGTGTAGGTCCCGGGGTCAGACCAGTGGCTGCTGGGATGTAGCGGAACGTCTCAGCGTTTGTGGGAGACCAAGATATTTTTCCATTTTTTGACGTCCATGCTGCTTCATCAATTTTCTCTTCGTTTTCATCTCCGGCCGCTGCTGCTTCATCAATTTTCTCTTCGCTTTCATCTTCATCCGAGTCGGAACTGGACCCCAGCTGCTCTGTTTCTGCCTCCGATACCTCCTCCTCTTCCTCCTCGTCCCCAGATTCCACGGGGGATAACGCGGAGCTATCCTCGTACTCAGAGTTCATGATGACTGGATATCACGGATATTTAAATAGATTTCCTTATGCGGCCAGGAGATCGTTTCTCTTGCCTTCCCTTTTGCCAGCACGTGCAGGACTAAACCGATTCAAAACTCTATCCGGTTAGTCGTCACGCATGGACCCTGCTTCCGGTCAGTCCAGCTAACGTAAAGCTACAAACATCTCTACTGTTTAGGCTACGTCCACACGTACACGGGTATTTTTGAAAACAGAGATTTTCCGTTTCCGTTTAAAAAAAATCCCGTCCACACGTGAAGTTTTGAGAAAAATATCTCAGTCCACGCGTAACCCCCCCTCCAACAAAACAAAAACAAAGGCAAACGCTGTAATGAGCACGCCAAAGCAACAGGTGGCGATATAATCCTAACCTTGCAGAAATGTTGGCCAATCGGAAGTCTTGAAGCCAGGGCGGGAAAGCATAAACAAAGACGGTGGAACTTTTTTTTACTTCCAACTTTATTTCTTAAGAACAATAACAACAAATATAAAAAGTTTGGCTTCTTACTTGAGAACTTAAAAGCATTCGAGTCTTTCCTACTAGAGTCAGTATAGCCAAATAGCACATTTAGGTAAAAAAGCACAAAATCCGATAAGACATCGCATAGAAGCAGAACTGAGTCGTACATGTGACAGACAGTGAGGTGGAATTATTCCTCAATATCACACTGGAATATGAAACAGCAAAAAAAAAAAAAACAAGAAAACGTGGACTGGGAGACTTGTCAGGGGAAATAAGGTTAGCCTACCATACATGTATAAACGAATGCCCTACTGTATTTCAGTAGCCCAATTATAGATGCCTTTAGCACCTTTAGGTTTGACCTAGTAATGATACAGCTCGGCTTCATTTCTTTAACTACTGTGTAGCTTAACCTACACGAAGTCATCATAATGACAGATTTATATTCATCTGAATCTGCAGTGTAACTGTGTTGGTGTTGAATCCCTACCTCAAGAATGTTGTAGAGTTAAAAGTATAGGAAAAGAGAACACTTAACCTAAAATATTTAAGTGTAGCACTTAAGTAAATATTAATCTTGGTATTCCACCACTGATTTATTTTTAACATTTATTGTGGTTAATTAGTTTTTCATTGTTTTATTCTACCTTTTGTCAAGGCAAAACTCAAGGGCCACAGACAGGACAGACTTGAAAGAAGACTTTCAACTGAAACACATTTGCGTAATGTTGTAGAGGTGGACATACAGATGAAGAAAAGAATTCTGGATATGATGGAGACATCTGAGAGGCGAGCTTCTGAACATCACAGTAAATTATAAGTCACTCTTGAGAGACAAGTTCAGTTGCAGATGGATTTTTACTGCTAAGACAAGTCATGCATCCACCACCACAACCTTTCAACCTGCCACCACACCATGGTGGGCACATCTATGCATGTGCACCACCACCACACGCTGTACCTGGCTCATTTCCACCCAACAGTACCATAACTGAGCTGCCAAGCAGCACACCCTACCCACCCCTCCAAATAATCAGACCCAACCAATATAACCTCTTCAATAAAATTATCTTATCTTACATAAATAGGCTGTTGATTTTCTTTACTCGTTTCAGTTATTACCAACAAAATAGTTGCATGCTTAATCATCTGGGAATTTACCCAGATTTATTTATTTAGACAGAGATCTTAACCCCCCCCCCCCCAATGTTCAGCACAAAGTTACACCGATGCATGTTCAGGATCACAGTGCATAGATTGTGAAGTGTCACATATCCTGACTTACAATTTCTGTAGATATAACCGTTTATATCCCTCTCCAGGCAGGCGTTGCCGATTTGCAACAGTTAAAAAACGAACACCCTGATTACCCCACATACATATTTTATTAGTTTTTTTTACTCAGAAGTACCACTGCTGGACTTGGTTGTGCATTACCAACGAAAAGTTTAATTTGAGCCTGAGAGGGATATCAGTGATGTCATGCAATCTAGTCTGTGTGTCTGTCCTTTTCCTGCTGAATTACTTCAGTGACTGTAATCTTTCATGTCCCCGCGGGGTTCTTCGCATATAGGTGTAACATAGAATCAGCCAATCAAATCGCAGCTTTTCAGCCAGTGTAAAAAATTATATATATTTTTTGCACTGAACCGTCTGAGCGCAGGTGCCCAACCTGGCAAAGATGCCCAACGGATTTACTTTACCAAATGGGTCATCCCGGCCTTACCGTATTGGTCCATTTGATTGACCTTGGTCTTTATTGTTTATTTTATTTTCACTTGCTACACACGGGACAAACATGATAAATCAACAACTGACAATGACTAATTAATATTAAAATCTGTAACATAATGTTTGGAGTTTAGTCTGTTACTGTTGCTGTTTTTACCATTTCTTCTTGGAGCAACTGTAACCCACATTATTTCCTTAGGGATTAATAAAGTATTCTGATTCTGATTGTTTCAGGATGACCTGCCATCATCCAATCACACATCTGCTTACCTGCATCTGTTGCTCGCTTCTCACTTTTCGCGTATAGAATTTCGAAAAAAAACATCGGTGCAAATTATAAGTCTGTATCATGATGTCTGGTGTTTTCGTGTTTGTTGTTTTGTTTTTATTTTATTTTATTTTATTTTGCGAGTTGGTTATTAGACGCTGCCCCAGCCACTCAGAGAATCCCCCGCCGCCCCGCCCTCTCCTCCCTGAGCCGCAAGCAGCAGGCGCACCTCGCAAACGGAGGGCGCCCTTACTCCCAGCAAATGGGCGATAGAAAACCGATCGGTGCCTGTGACATCCCCGCTATGCGCTGGCCAGCATGAGAACGAGCTTTTTTTTTTTTTTTTTTTTTTTTGGCCGGTGCCCGTGATGCCGCCCCTCACCACGATGCCGCCCCGGGCAACGGCCGTGTCGCCCGTATCAAAAACAGCTTCTGGTGGCATTTTTTTTTAACCTTTCGTTTTAAAAAATATCAAGAGCTAATAGAAATCAGATGAGTAAACAGCAGAGAGCAATCAGGAAATCAGGATGGAAAGTAAAACTTAGGACTGATACAAACATTAACACTGAAACATAAAGAACGATGAAGGAACAGCCTACAGGAACATATCAAACACGACCATAAGAAGACTCACAACACACATGAAGACAGAGATGAAATACTGACAGAAAAACTTAGGCAGACAGAACTGACTACAGTCCCGATCAAAAGTTTAAGATCACTTGAAAAATGGCAAAAAGAAAAATCATATTTTCCATGGATGGATCTTAACAACATGCAACAAGAAGAAATGGGAGTGAGACAAAACATTTATTGAGAACAACTCTTAAACTGAGACAGGCTGTTTCACAGCTGAGCAAAAGTTTAGGACCACGTGCCTTTAAAAGGCCAAATCTGTGCAAAAGTGTGGATTCGCTGTCATTTTCTGTCAGGTAGTCACACTGTGGTCAGGTTGTTGAAATGCATAAGCGGGGTGTCTCGCAGCACGCCATCACTGCTGAGGTGGGACGCAGTAAGACAGTCATTTGGCATTTCTTAAATGATCCTGGGGGTTATGGAACAAGTCAAGTGAAAGACCAAAAAAATTTTCACCAGCACTGAGCCAGAGGATCCAGTTGGCTGTTTATCAAGACACTGGATGATCCTCCACCCAAATTAAGGCCGTTACTGGTGCCGACTGAAGCCTTGTCGTCTTCAAAGGCCTCGTCTCCTTGAACTCCACAGAACTGACCGTTTGGACTTTGCAAGAGAGAAAGAAAGTTTTATTCTCTGATGAGAAAAAATGTAACCTTGATGGTCCTGATGGTTTCCAACGTTACTGGCATGACAAGTAGATGTTTTCTATGCTCCACAGTGGAGGGGGCGCCATAATGGTCTGGGGTGCTTTTTCCTTCAGTGGAGCAATGGAGCTTAAGGAGTTGCAGGGGCGTCAAACAGCTGCTGGCTGTGTCCAGATGTTGCAGAGAGCATCTGTTATGACTGAGGCTCCTCATCTGTGTGGTAACGACTGGATTTTTTTTAACAGGACAACGCTACAGTGTTGGGAAGGTTACTTTTAAAATGTATTCCACTACAGATCACAGAATACATGGCCCAAAGTATATTTTATAACGTATTCCGTTAGTTACTCAATGAGAGAAACGTTTTCTGAATACTTTGGATTACTTGTATATTGTCATGCTTTTTACAACTACTTTTTTCTTAAATAAATCTACTACATCATGTGTACTTTTTATGTCATGTGTAATTTTCATTGCAAATAGTAATCACAGTTAAATTAAGAGGGGATAGAGCTGTGATGTCATCAAGTACACTGCCATTGCAATTGTAGAACGATCGTGCTGCGTTCTCGGGAAGCCTGGACTCCCGTGTGAACTTAGGACGTCCAGAGTAATGAGAATATCCTGTGGTATGAGGTCTGGTTAATAGCATTGTCCTGTTATAACTGCTTCAGACATCTATCACCCTCTTCCTGTAGCCACTTCCTGGGTCTTGTTTCAGGGCCTCATAAATAATTTTGTCACTGAGCAGTGACAAAATTTTCTTATCATAGTCTTTTTGGTTTAGCAAAACTGTGCACCTAGCCTTGTCCGCCAGAAGGATGAGAATGCTGTTGTAATGTAATGAAAACCTTTTTTTTCCTGATTTAATGAATAAAAAAAATATGCCAGCAAACTAGAGATAAAGATACTTGGGCAGGTTGTCATATTATAGAACTATAGAAAACAGACATGCAGGCTACCCAGGTGAACGCTGTGGCCGAATATAGTACTGAAGCAGTAGGAATGTTATATCTAAAAGCTCTGTGCTCATCTGAGCCTTACAGCTAACTGAACTAAATGTACAGTCGAGGCATGCAGTATGCTCACAACTTTTATGTATTCAGTATGTGGGTCGGAGTGAATGTGGACAGACAAAACATACTACTGAGTTTAATTTTGTCTGTACGTCGTATTTATGATTAAAAACAAATGTAATCAAATTAGATATTGATATTTTCATATGGGAATTGATCCTGCAACATGAAGTGCTGCTATTGGATCAATACGTTATCGATACGGTCGCCACTGACAGAAAATGGCAGTAAACATGTTTTTAAAACTTTAAGCACTTATTTCTTAAATCCAGCTCCACACACGGTGTTACGTCTATGTCAGTTATGTGTAGCATTGCATGTCCCCTTTAACCCAAAGGAGATCCTTACAGTTTTTTCTGAATGCTTAAACCCTAACTGTGATTCCTGTAGCACAATCTCTAAAACTATTCAGACTTATAGCAAAACCACTCACTGAGTTTGCAAAACTAAAAGCACAAAAACTGCTTTGCACTCAGTTTGCAATTTTGTAACACACGCTTTGCAAAACTGTAGGCACAATTCACTGCACAACACTCAATTACCAAATTTCCAACACACTCCTAGCAAAAGTATACACATGTATGGCTATCATTAACTCTAATTTGCCAACTGTCTGGCACACTTTCACATGTGAAAACTTTTTTAGATAATTAGTTCACTTTGCAATCAGCCTAAGCACTATAATACAGGTAAGCTGTGTGTGCGGAGTACAATGGAGGGAGCAGAAAGAGTGAGAAGTAGAGGAGGCCGAGGAAGATGACGTGGAGGTGAAGAAGTAGGATGAAGAGGACGACAAGGACAAGGAGGAGCAAGAGGAAGACGAGGAGGGGGGAGAGGAAGATGAGGAGGGGGGAGAGGAAGGGTAGGAAGAGTAAGAAATAGAATTGCTGATGACATCAGAGCTACAATAGTGGACCATGTAATCAACCGTGGAATGACCCTGAGGGTAGCTGGCCAACGGGTCCAGCCTAACTCGAGCCGCTACACTGGAGCAAGTACCATAAGGACATCTTGAAATGAGAATCGGTGAGTACAGTCACTTCGCACAAAGATTTGTAGCACTGCCATATGCCAATGAGAAACACACCAATACCATTGATGTACAAATACTGAAATTGTTACTTTACAGAGTTGCTAGATGACCAGATGCTGGGGCAGAGGAAGCATGTTCACTGCAGACCAAGTAACCCATATAGTCATTATGGCGACTGCAAATAATCCTATACTTGGAAATAAACACTTGTGTTTGTTTTGATGTGTTTGAATAAACACCAGTACTTGAAGTTTGGATCCCTCTATGCTTATGGATCTATGACAGAAGTATGAGCTCAAACTGACATAGCCTACCTTGTGCACAGAGAAAGCAAAAGCCAGATGTGTTTTGAATTCATACCATCAGTGCGCAGTTGGCGCATTGTGTGCTTAGTAGATGATGGCTTGTGTGTACTGTTTGATACGGAAACACCATTTTTACGAAGGTGTGAAGAGTTAATCCAGCTGTGTTTGCTTTTGCAAGAGAACGACAATGTTTTGATTATTGGGTGACAGGTTTTCTTATTTGTGTGAAGAGTTTTGCAAAATTAGCCAATAGTTACAAAAAATGTGCTTAAGCAATCAGAAAAAACTGTAAATATCCTAAAGTAATTGTTCCTAATGACAAAAACTGGCAGCTTCCCAAAAAAATGCAGTAATACTGTTATATATTAATATTGTTTTGCACTTTAAATGAGTCAGTCTTTTAAAACTACTTCTGCCTAAGATATTCGTATCAAGTATAATTATATTTTGGGGGGTTTAACCCTTTGAAGGCCAGTATGTTTACATAGCTGCACTGTTTTTTAACTGGAAAACACCCCAAAAACTAAAAAATTTTCCATAAAATACATTTCAAGAAAGATTTCATTGCTATTATAATTAGGCCTTTAGATTGGCACCAAGGTTGATTTTGATTCATCATTATGTTTTTTTGCAGGGGCACAGTAAATGTAATAATCATAACCTATAATGGTATATGATGTTTTTCACTTTTTCCACACTAAATGTTTATTACCTTGCTAACGTAAATAAAAATACAAGCTCAGTTTGAACTAGAAAAACATTTATTTTAGAAAGATAAACATGAACATTTATGTTGTTGGGGATGGGGAGAGAGACAGTGTTGAAATCTCCCAATTCTTTGAATCTTTGGGCTGAAGGAAGGACAATACTCGGTGTATATATGCTCAATCAACAATCATTTATTTCCATACAATTCAACACAAAGAGCATTTAGAACCATCATGATGGGGAGACATGCCTGAAGAGGGTCACAGCAATCTCAAAATGCAAGCCCAAACATTAACATTCTTTCTCTCTTACGGCGCCTAAGTTATGACCTCGGCAGTTGTTTCTCTGCTCTCTGTAAGGTGGGGGTATGGAATGTGGTCTATCTCCCCTATCTTAGACACAGAGTCTCCTGCTTACAACCTTCTTTTTATGATTCAACAATTAAGCATGTCAAGAAAACAGTGTAATACATTCACAGCAGATCAAGGATACAGAGTGATGCACATTTATCTAATAAACTAATAAGTGAATATGTTCTGTTAACTCAAAAGTATAATGAGAACTAAACTATATACAGATCACACACTCTATATTAAAGGGTATAATATGATCTACAGCAGTATTCTAATTCAACTACTTTGATTACATATATAAGGTAACATATAATAACAGAATAATCTGATAACAGACAGGGAGAGAGGTAGTATGTGTCTGGGTGTGAGAGTCCTGCTCAGTAGTGATGTGCGATACCACTGATTTCCTTTCCGATCTGATACCAACTAATATCAACGATACTGATCCGATACCGATACTTTGTACAAAAATGTATTTTATTTATTGTATCTTTTATTGTATCTCAAATTATAGCGTCATAATGATTACAGGACATCAGATACTTGTTCTTATCACTTAATAATGCAGAATTCATCATATAGAAATAAAAAATCTGAAGTTGTTATTTGAACTATTTGAACACCTTGCCAGCCTGTAGCACTAAAGGACTCAGTGAGAGCACCTGTCCCTGTCCTCTTCAGTTCGCCTCAACATATGCTCGTCATATTCTGTGATATGATTTACTCTGAGCTGTTTGACAAGGTTAGTGATGTTGCCACAACCATTCATGCCAACCCTCCCGATTTTTCCAGGAGAATCCCGAATTTCAGTGCCCCGGAGCCACCATTCTCCCGAATTTCTCCCGATTTTACACCCGGACAACAAAATTGAAAAACCATATCGCAGAATTCATAGGGCCCAGCCAATTCCAGTTTCCAGATACTTCGTTTTAATATTACTCTTATTTCTCTTTCTGGGTCGCAAAAAAACTTTTAACATATTTTCAGGTGAGAATGTAGCTGTGTAAACTTCAAATATCTGAGCCGACACATCGTCTTCAAACCCCCGCGGTCTTTCACCACTCGGGTTAAACATGATGTATAAGTCACTTTGATAATTAAAAATGTTATTGTTTGGCTTTTTCAGTGTTTTATTTGTTCGGGAGTAAATCGGGTTGGCTGAGATTAAAGTTATTAGATTAAATTAAATTTAACTTTATTAATCCCTCGGGAGGGTTCCTCCGGGGTTTTCACACAGCTGAATAAACGTCAAACAGGAAATGATTAAATAGAAGTGTGAGACGGTCGAGGGTTTACACCAGCGCCCGGTTATATTTTAGATAGCAAGGAGCAGACGGCAGAGTTTCACTCCACCGAGGGAGCTCGTGACGCACTACCTGGCTTTCTTTAGACCGCGAAGGCCGGGTCCTCAGGTGGAAGCAGCCTCTGAATTTGGACCCCTGCTGTTTCCGGGCCGGCCCATTAGAATGGTGATATTTAACATATTTTATCCGATAAATAAACACTGTAATTTATTTATCCCCCCCCCTTTTTGAATGTCTCCCTAATTCTGAGGTCTCAAGGTTGGCAAGTATGACCACAACACCTCCCTTTTTTGACACATGTATCGCAAACCACGCCTCGGCTGTTTGTTGATGTAAAATACGCCCGCACATGATTCCAATTACGCTCAGCCAGTGTTGTGAGTGCGCGCGCCAAGGGGCAGCAAGACATTTATACAGCCGCATTTCGCACATGACTATGAAAGGCGGAAGAGGAAGTAGTTCCTTGGAATGTAGACAATCCGAATGATATAGTTTCTTTCCTCTGTGTTCCTGTTAATGATAATATTTTTACCCTAAATTACTAAAATATTGATATTTTAATATGAGAATCGATTCTAGAACATAAACGATTGGTATCGGAGGAATCGATATTTCAAGATCAATCCGCACATCACTACTGCTCAGATGGGGCAGTTGTTACAAATGGTCACACTGTGGTCCTTGCATGTATACTTCTCACATTTGCAGCAGGTGTTGACAACTCTTCTCCTTTTCTCTTTGCAAAGTTCGCACTGCCTCCTGCTCTTACATTTAATGATGGGAGAGTGGCCTGTAGCCGCTGCAGCAGTAGTCAGATTTGTGACTACTGCTGCAGCGGCTGATGAGCGAGGAAGGTGCCCTCTCTTTGCTATGTGTGGGTTCACCAGCATTTCTCCCACTTCTTCAATGAAGACCCTCCGTCTGTGTCCTTTCCGCTTCTGCCAGGATGACTCGATTGATGTCCACAGGACGTAGGCATTGTAAAGTGAAACATCAAGGACGTTGTGGAAGAGGGCCAGTGGCCAGTAATTTGTTTTCCTCCTGCAGGAGTAGGTGCCAACAACCTAACAAAAAAAGAAGCATAAAACATACATATATATTAGACATGAATATGAGCAAGAATGAATAAATATATGCATAACTGGTTCGTAATGACACCTACCATATCAAGGTTGTCGACACCTCCTTTGCATTTGTTGTAATCTTCGATTATTACAGGCTTTCTCTTCCCTTCTTTGCTCACGTCTGGGCGGCGGTGTTTTGTGCTTAGTAGCAGCACATTCTTGCCCCGTCGGGGGATGTAAGACACAAGTGTGTGGGTGTTTGTAAAAGCGAAGATGGAGGAGAAGATCTCTCTCTTTTTTGCCTGGAGCAAATGAGGTGGAAGCTCAGGCTTGTTTTGGCGAATTGTGCCAACCAGGGCCATTTTCCTCTTGAGTAGCTCATCTGCCAGTGCACAGGAAGTGAAAAAATTATCACAGGTGACGACGTGTCCCTGGAGCCCCTCTGTCATGTCCAGGACCACCCTCATCCCCTGGTTGACTTCAACACGATCTGGAGCTGCTTTGCCCGTGTACACCTGCAGTCTCCATGCGTAGGATGTTTTGACATCACAGGCTGCCCAAATCTTGATACCATATTTGGCCGGCTTCTTTGGCATGTACTGCCTGAAGCTACACCTGCCTTTGAACGCGACGAGTTGTTCATCCACACAGAGATCTCTGTCTGGGCTGAACAGCATCTCCAGGCGGTGCGTCCACATATTCCAGACTTTGCGGAAGGGAGCCATCTTGTCAACACGGCGTGGGGGGCGGGATAGCTTATCATCGAACCGCAGTGCTCTGCTGATGTGGTGAAACCTCTTCTCGGACATCGTAGCCCGGAAAATGCTCCGTCCCCATTTTTCACTCCAGAGGCTCAACGTGGATTCGTGTTTTGACCTGTAAACACCGGACAAAACGAGCAGCCCCACATAAGCCCGAAACTCCTCTGCGTCTATATCTCGCCAGCCGGGAATTTTGCGATTCCCATGCAGGTTTGTCATGGACACAATATGCTTCACGATCTCATCCGTTAGAAACAGCGCGAAGCTGGATATGGGGTCAACGATTCGGAGAGTGGCATAGCGTGTAGGTCCCGGGGTCAGACCAGTGGCTGCTGGGATGTAGCGGAACGTCTCAGCGTTTGTGGGAGACCAAGATATTTTTCCATTTTTTGAAGTCCATGCTGCTTCATCAATTTTCTCTCCGTTTTCATCTCCAGCCGCTGTTGTTTCATCAATTTTCTCTCCGTTTTCATCTCCGGCCGCTGCTGCTTCATCAATTTTCTCTTCGCTTTCATCTTCATCCGAGTCGGAACTGGACCCCAGCTGCTCTGTTTCTGCCTCCGATACCTCCTCCTCTTCCTCCTCGTCCCCAGATTCCACGGGGGATAACGCGGAGCTATCCTCGTACTCAGAGTTCATGATGACTGGATATCACGGATATTTAAATAGATTTCCTTATGCGGCCAGGAGATCGTTTCTCTTGCCTTCCCTTTTGGCAGCACGTGCAGGACTAAACCGATTCAAAACTCTATCCGGTTAGTCGTGACGCATGGACCCTGCTTCCGGTCAGTCCAGCTAACGTAAAGCTACAAACATCTCTACTGTTTAGGCTACGTCCACACGTACACGGGTATTTTTGAAAACAGAGATTTTCCGTTTCCGTTTTAAAAAAATCCCGTCCACACGTGAAGTTTTGAGAAAAATATCTCAGTCCACGCGTAACCCCCCCTCCAACAAAACAAAAACAAAGGCAAACGCTGTAATGAGCACGCCAAAGCAACAGGTGGCGATATAATCCTAACCTTGCAGAAATGTTGGCCAATTAGAAGTCTTGAAGCCAGGGCGGGAAAGCATAAACAAAGACGGTGGAACTTTTTTTTACTTCCAACTTTATTTCTTAAGAACAATAACAACAAATATAAAAAGTTAGGCTTCTTACTTGAGAACTAAAAAGCATTCGAGTCTTTCCTACTAGAGTCAGTATAGCCAAATAGCACATTTAGGTAAAAAAGCACAAAATCCGATAAGACATCGCATAGAAGCAGAACTGAGTCGTACATGTGACAGACAGTGAGGTGGAATTATTCCTCAATATCACACTGGAATATGAAACAGCAAAAAAAAACAAAACAAGAAAACGTGGACTGGGAGACTTGTCAGGGGAAATAAGGTTAGCCTACCATACATGTATAAACGAATGCCCTACTGTATTTCAGTAGCCCAATTATAGATGCCTTTAGCACCTTTAGGTTTGACTTAGTAATGCTACAGCTCGGCTTCATTTCTTTAACTACTGTGTAGCTTAACCTACACGAAGTCATCATAATGACAGATTTATATTCATCTGAATCTGCAGTGTAACTGTGTTGGTGTTGAATCCCTACCTCAAGAATGTTGTAGAGTTAAAAGTATAGGAAAAGAGAACACTTAACCTAAAATATTTAAGTGTAGCACTTAAGTAAATATTAATCTTGGTATTCCACCACTGATTTATTTTTAACATTTATTGTGGTTAATTAGTTTTTCATTGTTTTATTCTACCTTTTGTCAAGGCAAAACTCAAGGGCCACAGACAGGACAGACTTGAAAGAAGACTTTCAACTGAAACACATTTGCGTAATGTTGCAGAGGTGGACATACAGATGAAGAAAAGAATTCTGGATATGATGGAGACATCTGAGAGGCGAGCTTCTGAACATCACAGTAAATTATAAGTCACTCTTGAGAGACAAGTTCAGTTGCAGATGGATTTTTACTGCTAAGACAAGTCATGCATCCACCACCACAACCTTTCAACCTGCCACCACACCATGGTGGGCACATCTATGCATGTGCACCACCACCACACGCTGTACCTGGCTCATTTCCACCCAACAGTACCATAACTGAGCTGCCAAGCAGCACACCCTACCCACCCCTCCAAATAATCAGACCCAACCAATATAACCCCTTCAATAAAATTATCTTATCTTACATAAATAGGCTGTTGATTTTCTTTACTCGTTTCAGTTATTACCAGCAAAATAGTTGCATGTTTAATCATCTGGGAATTTACTCAGATTTATTTATTTAGACAGAGATCTTAACCCCCCCCCCCCCCAATGTTCAGCACAAAGTTACACCGATGCATGTTCAGGATCACAGTGCATAGATTGTAAAGTGTCACATATCCTGACTTACAATTTCTGTAGATATGACACAGTCCTTCAATAGAACAGAAACCCTTTTTTATCGATGGGGAATTTAGTAAGGACTCTCCTGACCCTCCTCCTTTCTGATGTCATGCAATCAGCTCTGTAGTAAGTCTGCGTGTCTGGGTGGTTGTCCTTTTCCTGCTGAATTACTTCAGTGACTGTAATCTATCATGTCCCTGTTAGCCTCACAGTAGTTGTGGAGGACAAATCTGGCATAAATGATAAGGGGAAGGTCATTCAGATTAATGTCCACAATACTCCAAACCATGTTTTCAGTCTGCCAAAAGCACATCCAATGACCAGGGAGAGACTGGTCGTGATTGATGGCGAAAATATCGAAAATATGTGTACCATTGTTACACATCCAGTTCCTCAGGGTGTCTTGGCTGGACTTCAAGGTTCAACGACAACACAAAACGGTTTATGCTATATGGTGATTGACAGCTAGTGGCAGGTCTTATCAGTGGGCCTCTGATCAGGTCCACTGCAGCAGCTATGTAAAAAATGCCTTCTGTAGTACTTGGGACATGTTTTACTTCGACCTCACTGGATACCAACCCTGATGTGCAGGTCATTAGGATCATTTGGATGGTCACTTTGAAACAGCACTATTTAATTAACTAACTACCTAGTGTTATGGAAAACTTGGGTCCACTTGCTACATTTGCAAAACCATCTATCAGGAGCCTTGGTGTTAGTATTGACTCAGCTCTGACTTTGGATGCCCATGTAAAATCTTTGGTTCGCTCCTGTTTTTATCATTTGAGAAACATTGCTAAGCTGAGTCCCATTGTATCGCGCTCCGAATTAGAAATTGTCATTCATGCATTTGTTTCATCTCGTCTGGACTACTGTAATTCTTTGTTTACTTGTTTATGTAAAGCCTCTTTGGATCGTCTGCAAGTTGTTCAGAATGCTGCTGCAAAGCTTCTGACCAAGTCCTCCAAGTCCTCCCATGTCACACCCCTGCTGATTCAGCTGCACTGGCTCCCCGTTAAATTCAGGATCCAGTTTAAGGTTTTGACCTTGACTTTCAGGGCCCTGCATGGACAAGCACCAACATATATAAGTGAACTTTTGCATCCATACATTCCCAGCAGGTCCCTGAGGTCATGTGACCAGGGCTTGCTTGCTGTCCAGCACACGAGGCTGAAAACAAAAGGCGACAAAGCTTTTGGAACTGTGGCCCCCAGATTGTGGAACTCTCTCCCTTTGAGCCTGAGATCTGTGGACTCAGTGGTCGCTTTTAAAAAACAGCTAAAAACCCATCTTTTTAAACTTGCTTTTAGTTGATTTTTATTTTTAGGTTTTAGCTTCTGTGAAGCACTTTGTGATTTTTATCTTGAAAGGTGCTATATAAATAAAGTTTTACTTACTTACTTAATCCTTGTTACAAGTTCTCATCTGTAGGCAAGTGATTACAGACTGTATATAAACGATGGACGTAGTCATCGTGACATCAGCCATGGGCACTTAATCGATATTAAATGAAAACCAACATTCAGAAGATCTAATTGAAGTACTCTTGCCCATCTTTTCTTTCTAAATTCTGTCTCCTTTAAATCATGTAGTGTTTTCCAGTTGAAGTCGGAATTTTCAACTCGTCCACGAACTGGCCAAAAGTCCTGTGATGTCATTTGTTGTGAACACCACAACAATGGAGGACGTTGAGCAATGATATACCTATTGCTTAGTCTATGGCTATTTGTCACATGTGGGGGCCACGCAGCCCGTTCTCACTCCCGAGGCGTAACATGTCGACCTTTTTGTCACGTCCCGCGGCGTTCCTGAGGAACGCGAAAGGAGACCTTCGGCGTTCTTATGGTACGCGGCGGGTTATGGCTGGAATCCAGTGCAATGACGCTCCCGCGGTAATAGACGTTCCAGCCCTAAACCTAACCTTATCCCTAGCCCTGACCATAACCTTATTCCTGACCTTAACCAGGACTTTAATGATGTTAAATAGCGTGTTTCTAAGCGATTTGAAGAAAAAGAGCAAACATGTGTAGATTCAGTCCAGACGGTTCTCATATTTCCTGTTTTTTCCGAGGTCGTCATTTAGGCACGTGGTGGGTAGCCGAAAACGTAATATGGTGACGATTTGTCACCTAGCGTAAAATGTTACGCTTTGGGTGTGCGAACGTGTTGGGCCACGTTGTTATTTATAAAGCCTCGTTGCCAGGTTTAAAAAATATATGTTACTATAAGGTAGACTTGTAGTCAAGACCACCTAAACCAGGACCAAGACAGACCGAGTCAAGACCAAGACAAAGTCGAGACGAGACCAAGATTTTATGCATTGATTAAAGTAAAAACAAAAGGCATTTAATACTATTTTAACCCAAATTGACACCATTAATCAACTGCATAAACCACTTTGAGGGAGGAATGGTTTGCACACTTGATCAATACTCACCCATTGGCTGTGAGCCAGAGAGGGATCTTCCTGAGAAATTGATCAAATGATTGTATGACTTGCTACAGTTATATAGCAGCAACCTGAAGATCAAGCTGAAAGCATACGCTGCTTTACTGTCCATTTAGACTGTAATGGGTTATTTTGTCATACATCACAAAATAACCATGATGTATACTGTCTTCACTAATACCTGAAACCAGAAAATCAAATAATAAACTCTAAATAAATGATACAATTTGAAAAGTTTCTGACATCAGTGGTCATGGAAACCAAAGGCAAGACAACTGGCCTTTTTTTTGGAACCACAGCAGTTGCACCACATTGGTCATTACAAATACTTCCAGTTTATACAGGGCATGAGTTTTTCTTTTTTTTTCTTTTTCCTTTTTGTTCTTTTGCCATCAGAATTATTGTCTAAAGGCCAAGAAAGATGCCCAACGGATTTACTTTACCAAATTGATCATTACTGTATTGGTCCATTCGATTGACCTTTGTCTTTATTGTTTATTTTATTTTCACTTGCTACACACGGGACAAACATGACTGGGGGAAAGAAAGAGAGGTAGGGAAAGAAAAACAGCAGGGAAGAGGAACAAAGGCAAAAAACAAAAACAAACAAACAGACAAAAAATACAAATATCAATCACCTGGATCACCTGTTGAGAAACAAAAAAGAGAACAACAAGCAGAGAGAACAAAAAGAGAGCAATATAATAAACAACATCATTGCGATGATCTATGTAAATATAACAGTAAATACTAAATATTGAATATTATTGTGCAGCACATAAGATCGACAGTGCACAGTGTGCTATGAGTTAGCAGCCAAAAAAGGTGTAGTTTGTGTCAGTGAGCACCTGTGATGATCTGCTAGAGGGTGTGGGGAGCCATAGCCCCGTCCTCCAGGGCATGAAGCAGGTATGGAGGAGTTTCAGGTTCCAGACATCCAGAGTCCCTCGGAGCACAAGAGACCAAGGAAGACCAACAGAGGGGCAACCGTGCCACTCTCTCAGAAAGAGCTGAGGAGAGCCCCAGATGAGGGGTCACTCAGCAGCCGCGGAGCAGAAGCCAGAGGGAGTTGCAGTGACAGCCAGCTGTGCCAGAGTGGACCGGGCCCCAAAGGGAGCCCCAGGCTCCACGCCCCGGCAAGCAGCCATTAGGACTGAGCCGGTGCATACCTGAACGCCCATCCCTGGACACTAAGAACCACCAATGCACCGATGTCTGAGGGCATCTGCCACTGGCAGGGGGAGTGGTGGGGGGAGATAGGCCTCCATACCTTGGAGGGCCTGAGATGTCCCCAGAGAGGTGGCGTCTGATACCCAACCTGACATATTGACATAGACAAACAGGCACACACAGACACAAACATCCACTCCCACCCTCATGCTCTCATATGCACTTACTCAACATGTGGAGACAGACAAAAATAGACACTGTACACACAATCACACTCCCCAAGCATACTCTATACCCCAGGTCTAGGTACCTTTGCCCCTGGAGGGGAAACTGCACCCAGACCGAGGTAGTGTTACCCTTTTCCCTGGGGTGGAGAGAAGCAGACCGCCCCGACTCGGCAGCAGCAGGGAGGCCCCACGCTACAGACCCCAATTGAACGGCCAACTCCTCCTCCCAGAACCCCCACCACCACCACACACACAGACACACACACACACACACACAAAACATATTAAGGATTGTACATTAACACAAAACTGTTGTCGGAACCATACCATTTCACCAGAGAAACAGACACACACACATATGAAGAGAGAGAGAGTATGCATGGTATTCAAACGACTACCAAACAGCCATCATAATTTGTCATACAATGAGAACAGGACAAATCAACAACTGACAATGACTAATTAATATTAAAATCTGTAACATAATGTTTGGAGTTTAGTCTGTTACTGTTGCTATTTTTACCATTTCTTCTTGGAGCAACTGTAACCCACATTATTTCCTTAGGGATTAATAAAGTATTCTGATTCTGATTGTTTCAGGATGACCTGCCATCATCCAATCACACATCTGCTTACCTCCATCTGTTGCTCGTTTCTCCTCGTCTTCTTTTCTCTTTTTTCTAAACTGAGCACCTGATGGCTTTGAACTTTTCTTGTCCATCTTGGTTTTAATTTTGCACTCCAGTATGAACAATCATCCCCCAACTCGAGGATCACCACAACATGATCTAACAGACCTACACCTTAGTTCACAGATTCACTTTGTTTATTCCTGGGATTTCACACAACCCAGGATTCAAATCATGAATACATAATGGGCTTGGATTTACAACATTATGAATGAAATGTGCTCTACTTGGAAGCAGCAGGTCTTCCTCCCCTTTCGACGGGTTGTGTGTGAGACTTTAAATCATCAAATAAATATAAATTTTAAATTGTTATTGATCCTTTACCCCGAGTCCTAAAGTGTATATTTATTTTCTTACTCTTCTTATATATACTGTTGGTTTACTTGCACTGCTGTAACTGGAGCCTCGTCGTCTCGTCTCTCTATATCCTGGACTGCATGTAGCGGAGATGACAATAAAGTTTACTTTGACTTCAGCAGCGAGCATGCGCACCGAGGGCTCTCGCGCTCACTTTTCGCGTATAGAATTTCGAAAAAGACATCGGTGCAAATTATAAGTCTGTATCATGATGTCTGGTGTTTTCGTGTTTGTATTTATTTTCTTTTATTTTGCGAGTTGGTTATTAGACGCTGCCCCAGCCGGTCAGAGACTCCCCCGCCGCCCCGCCCTCTCCTCCCTGAGCCGCAAGCAGCAGGCGCACCTCGCAAACGGAGGGCGCCCTTACTCCCAGCAAATGGGCGATAGAAAACCGATCGGTGCCTGTGACATCCCCGCTATGCGCTGGCATGACGTCGGGGCAGCATGAGTGCGAGCATTTTTTTTTGCCGGTGCCGGTGATGCCGCCCCTCACCACGATGCCGCCCCGGGCAACCGCCCGTATCAAAAACAGCTTCTGGTGGCCGGTATTGACAACTAACTCTTATGACTGTCTTGCTTCTCCGTAGCGTGTTTGGCATTTTTTAACCTTTATTTTTAAAAAATAAAATATTTTCCATAAAATACATTTCGAGAAAGATTTCACTGCTATTATAATTAGGCCTTTAGATTGGCACCAAGGTTGATTTTGATTCATCATTATTTTTTTTGCAGGGGCACAGTAAATGTAATAATCATAACCTATAATGGTATATGATGTTTTTCACTTTTTCCACACTAAATGTTTATTACCTTGCTAACGTAAATAAAATTACAAGCTCAGTTTGAACTAGAAAAACATTTATTTTAGAAAGATAAACATGAACATTTATGTTGTTGGGGATGGGGAGAGAGACAGACAGGGAGAGAGGTAGTATGTGTCTGGGTGTGAGAGTCCTGCTCAGACGGCACAGTCGTTACAAATGGTCACACTGTGGTCCTTGCATGTATACTTCTCACATTTGCAGCAGGTGTTGACAACTCTTCTCCTTTTTTCTTTGCAAAGTTCGCACTGCCTCCTGCCCTTAAATTGAATGATGGGAGCGGTCCATGAAGCCGCTGCAGTCAGATTTGTGACTACTGCTGCAGCGGCTGATGAGCGAGGAAGGCGCTCTCTCTTTGCTATGTGTGGGTTCACCAGCATTTCTCCCACTTCTTCAATGAAGACCCTCCGTCTGTGTCCTTTCTGCTTCTGCCAGGATGACTCGATTGATGTCCACAGGACGTAGGCATTGTAAAGTGAAACATCAAGGACGTTGTGGAAGAGGGCCAGTGGCCAATAATTTGTTTTCCTCCTGCAGGAGTAGGTGCCAACAACCTAACAAAAAAAGAAGCATAAAACATACATATATATTAGACATGAATATGAGCAAGAATGAATAAATATATGCATAACTGGTTCGTAATGACACCTACCATATCAAGGTTGTCGACACCTCCTTTGCATTTGTTGTAATCTTCGATTATTACAGGCTTTCTCTTCCCTTCTTTGCTCACGTCTGGGCGGCGGTGTTTTGTGCTTAGTAGCAGCACATTCTTGCCCCGTCGGGGGATGTAAGACACAAGTGTGTGGGTGTTTGTAAAAGCGAAGATGGAGGAGAAGATCTCTCTCTTTTTTGCCTGGAGCAAATGAGGTGGAAGCTCAGGCTTGTTTTGGCGAATTGTGCCAACCAGGGCCATTTTCCTCTTGAGTAGCTCATCTGCCAGTGCACAGGAAGTGAAAAAATTATCACAGGTGACGACGTGTCCCTGGAGCCCCTCTGTCATGTCCAGGACCACCCTCATCCCCTGGTTGACTTCAACACGATCTGGAGCTGCTTTGCCCGTGTACACCTGCAGTCTCCATGCGTAGGATGTTTTGACATCACAGGCTGCCCAAATCTTGATACCATATTTGGCCGGCTTCTTTGGCATGTACTGCCTGAAGCTACACCTGCCTTTGAACGCGACGAGTTGTTCATCCACACAGAGATCTCTGTCTGGGCTGAACAGCATCTCCAGGCGGTGCGTCCACATATTCCAGACTTTGCGGAAGGGAGCCATCTTGTCAACATGGCGTTGGGGGCGGGATAGCTTATCATCGAACCGCAGTGCTCTGCTGATGTTCTGAAACCTTTTCTGTGACATCGTAGCCCGGAAAATGCTCCGTCCCCATTTTTCACTCCAGAGGCTCAACGTGGATTCGTGTTTTGACCTGTAAACACCGGACAAAACGAGCAGCCCCACATAAGCCCGAAACTCCTCTGCGTCTATATTTCGCCAGCCGGGAATTTTGCGATTCCCATGCAGGTTTGTCATGGACACAATATGCTTCACGATCTCATCCGTTAGAAACAGCGCGAAGCTGGATATGGGGTCAACGATTCGGAGAGTGGCATAGCGTGTAGGTCCCGGGGTCAGACCAGTGGCTGCTGGGATGTAGCGGAACGTCTCAGCGTTTGTGGGAGACCAAGATATTTTTCCATTTTTTGACGTCCATGCTGCTTCATCAATTTTCTCTCCGTTTTCATCTCCGGCCGCTGCTGTTTCATCAATTTTCTCTTCGCTTTCATCTTCATCCGAGTCGGAACTGGACCCCAGCTGCTCTGTTTCTGCCTCCGATACCTCCTCCTCTTCCTCCTCGTCCCCAGATTCCACGGGGGATAACGCGGAGCTATCCTCGTACTCAGAGTTCATGATGACTGGATATCACGGATATTTAAATAGATTTCCTTATGCGGCCAGGAGATCGTTTCTCTTGCCTTCCCTTTTGCCAGCACGTGCAGGACTAAACCGATTCAAAACTCTATCCGGTTAGTCGTGACGCATGGACCCTGCTTCCGGTCAGTCCAGCTAACGTAAAGCTACAAACATCTCTACTGTTTAGGCTACGTCCACACGTACACGGATATTTTTGAAAACAGAGATTTTCCGTTTCCGTTTTAAAAAAATCCCGTCCACACGTGAAGTTTTGAGAAAAATATCTCAGTCCACGCGTAACCCCCCCTCCAACAAAACAAAAACAAAGGCAAACGCTGTAATGAGCACGCCAAAGCAACAGGTGGCGATATAATCCTAACCTTGCAGAAATGTTGGCCAATTAGAAGTCTTGAAGCCAGGGCGGGAAAGCATAAACAAAGACGGTGGAACTTTTTTTTACTTCCAACTTTATTTCTTAAGAACAATAACAACAAATATAAAAAGTTTGGCTTCTTACTTGAGAACTAAAAAGCATTCGAGTCTTTCCTACTAGAGTCAGTATAGCCAAATAGCACATTTTGGTAAAAAAGCACAAAATCCGATAAGACATCGCATAGAAGCAGAACTGAGTCGTACATGTGACAGACAGTGAGGTGGAATTATTCCTCAATATCACACTGGAATATGAAACAGCAAAAAAAAACAAAACAAGAAAACGTGGACTGGGAGACTTGTCAGGGGAAATAAGGTTAGCCTACCATACATGTATAAACGAATGCCCTACTGTATTTCAGTAGCCCAATTATAGATGCCTTTAGCACCTTTAGGTTTGACCTAGTAATGATACAGCTCGGCTTCATTTCTTTAACTACTGTGTAGCTTAACCTACACGAAGTCATCATAATGACAGATTTATATTCATCTGAATCTGCAGTGTAACTGTGTTGGTGTTGAATCCCTACCTCAAGAATGTTGTAGAGTTAAAAGTATAGGAAAAGAGAACACTTAACCTAAAATATTTAAGTGTAGCACTTAAGTAAATATTAATCTTGGTATTCCACCACTGATTTATTTTTAACATTTATTGTGGTTAATTAGTTTTTCATTGTTTTATTCTACCTTTTGTCAAGGCAAAACTCAAGGGCCACAGACAGGACAGACTTGAAAGAAGACTTTCAACTGAAACACATTTGCGTAATGTTGCAGAGGTGGACATACAGATGAAGAAAAGAATTCTGGATATGATGGAGACATCTGAGAGGCGAGCTTCTGAACATCACAGTAAATTATAAGTCACTCTTGAGAGACAAGTTCAGTTGCAGATGGATTTTTACTGCTAAGACAAGTCATGCATCCACCACCACAACCTTTCAACCTGCCACCACACCATGGTGGGCACATCTATGCATGTGCACCACCACCACACGCTGTACCTGGCTCATTTCCACCCAACAGTACCATAACTGAGCTGCCAAGCAGCACACCCTACCCACCCCTCCAAATAATCAGACCCAACCAATATAACCCCTTCAATAAAATTATCTTATCTTACATAAATAGGCTGTTGATTTTCTTTACTCGTTTCAGTTATTACCAGCAAAATAGTTGCATGTTTAATCATCTGGGAATTTACTCAGATTTATTTATTTAGACAGAGATCTTAACCCCCCCCCCCCCCCCCAATGTTCAGCACAAAGTTACACCGATGCATGTTCAGGATCACAGTGCATAGATTGTAAAGTGTCACATATCATGACTTACAATTTCTGTAGATATGACACAGTCCTTCAATAGAACAGAAACCCTTTTTTATCGATGGGGAATTTAGTAAGGACTCTCCTGACCCTCTTCCTTTCTGATGTCATGCAATCAGCTCTGTAGTAAGTCTGCGTGTCTGGGTGGTTGTCCTTTTCCTGCTGAATTACTTCAGTGACTGTAATCTATCATGTCCCTGTTAGCCTCACAGTAGTTGTGGAGGACAAATCTGGCATAAATGATAAGGGGAAGGTCATTCAGATTAATGTCCACAATACTCCAAACCATGTTTTCAGTCTGCCAAAAGCACATCCAATGACCAGGGAGAGACTGGTCGTGATTGATGGCGAAAATATCGAAAATATGTGTACCATTGTTACACATCCAGTTCCTCAGGGTGTCTTGGCTGGACTTCAAGGTTCAACGACAACACAAAACGGTTTATGCTATATGGTGATTGACAGCTAGTGGCAGGTCTTATCAGTGGGCCTCTGATCAGGTCCACTGCAGCAGCTATGTAAAAAATGCCTTCTGTAGTACTTGGGACATGTTTTACTTCGACCTCACTGGATACCAACCCTGATGTGCAGGTCATTAGGATCATTTGGATGGTCACTTTGAAACAGCACTATTTAATTAACTAACTACCTAGTGTTATGGAAAACTTGGGTCCACTTGCTACATTTGCAAAACCATCTATCAGGAGCCTTGGTGTTAGTATTGACTCAGCTCTGACTTTGGATGCCCATGTAAAATCTTTGGTTCGCTCCTGTTTTTATCATTTGAGAAACATTGCTAAGCTGAGTCCCATTGTATCGCGCTCCGAATTAGAAATTGTCATTCATGCATTTGTTTCATCTCGTCTGGACTACTGTAATTCTTTGTTTACTTGTTTATGTAAAGCCTCTTTGGATCGTCTGCAAGTTGTTCAGAATGCTGCTGCAAAGCTTCTGACCAAGTCCTCCAAGTCCTCCCATGTCACACCCCTGCTGATTCAGCTGCACTGGCTCCCCGTTAAATTCAGGATCCAGTTTAAGGTTTTGACCTTGACTTTCAGGGCCCTGCATGGACAAGCACCAACATATATAAGTGAACTTTTGCATCCATACATTCCCAGCAGGTCCCTGAGGTCATGTGACCAGGGCTTGCTTGCTGTCCAGCACACGAGGCTGAAAACAAAAGGCGACAAAGCTTTTGGAACTGTGGCCCCCAGATTGTGGAACTCTCTCCCTTTGAGCCTGAGATCTGTGGACTCAGTGGTCGCTTTTAAAAAACAGCTAAAAACCCATCTTTTTAAACTTGCTTTTAGTTGATTTTTATTTTTAGGTTTTAGCTTCTGTGAAGCACTTTGTGATTTTTATCTTGAAAGGTGCTATATAAATAAAGTTTTACTTACTTACTTAATCCTTGTTACAAGTTCTCATCTGTAGGCAAGTGATTACAGACTGTATACAAACGATGGACGTAGTCATCGTGACATCAGCCATGGGCACTTAATCGATATTAAATGAAAACCAACATTCAGAAGATCTAATTGAAGTACTCTTGCCCATCTTTTCTTTCTAAATTCTGTCTCCTTTAAATCATGTAGTGTTTTCCAGTTGAAGTCGGAATTTTCAACTCGTCCACGAACTGGCCAAAAGTCCTGTGATGTCATTTGTTGTGAACACCACAACAATGGAGGACGTTGAGCAATGATATACCTATTGCTTAGTCTATGGCTATTTGTCACATGTGGGGGCCACGCAGCCCGTTCTCACTCCCGAGGCGTAACATGTCGACCTTTTTGTCACGTCCCGCGGCGTTCCTGAGGAACGCGAAAGGAGACCTTCGGCGTTCTTATGGTACGCGGCGGGTTATGGCTGGAATCCAGTGCAATGACGCTCCCGCGGTAATAGACGTTCCAGCCCTAAACCTAACCTTATCCCTAGCCCTGACCATAACCTTATTCCTGACCTTAACCAGGACTTTAATGATGTTAAATAGCGTGTTTCTAAGCGATTTGAAGAAAAAGAGCAAACATGTGTAGATTCAGTCCAGACGGTTCTCATATTTCCTGTTTTTTCCGAGGTCGTCATTTAGGCACGTGGTGGGTAGCCGAAAACGTAATATGGTGACGATTTGTCACCTAGCGTAAAATGTTACGCTTTGGGTGTGCGAACGTGTTGGGCCACGTTGTTATTTATAAAGCCTCGTTGCCAGGTTTAAAAAATATATGTTACTATAAGGTAGACTTGTAGTCAAGACCACCTAAACCAGGACCAAGACAGACCGAGTCAAGACCAAGACAAAGTCGAGACGAGACCAAGATTTTATGCATTGATTAAAGTAAAAACAAAAGGCATTTAATACTATTTTAACCCAAATTGACACCATTAATCAACTGCATAAACCACTTTGAGGGAGGAATGGTTTGCACACTTGATCAATACTCACCCATTGGCTGTGAGCCAGAGAGGGATCTTCCTGAGAAATTGATCAAGTGATTGTATGACTTGCTACAGTTATATAGCAGCAACCTGAAGATCAAGCTGAAAGCATACGCTGCTTTACTGTCCATTTAGACTGTAATGGGTTATTTTGTCATACATCACAAAATAACCATGATGTATACTGTCTTCACTAATACCTGAAACCAGAAAATCAAATAATAAACTCTAAATAAATGATACAATTTGAAAAGTTTCTGACATCAGTGGTCATGGAAACCAAAGGCAAGACAACTGGCCTTTTTTTTGGAACCACAGCAGTTGCACCACATTGGTCATTACAAATACTTCCAGTTTATACAGGGCATGAGTTTTTCTTTTTTTTTCTTTTTCCTTTTTGTTCTTTTGCCATCAGAATTATTGTCTAAAGGCCAAGAAAGATGCCCAACGGATTTACTTTACCAAATTGATCATTACTGTATTGGTCCATTCGATTGACCTTTGTCTTTATTGTTTATTTTATTTTCACTTGCTACACACGGGACAAACATGACTGGGGGAAAGAAAGAGAGGTAGGGAAAGAAAAACAGCAGGGAAGAGGAACAAAGGCAAAAAACAAAAACAAACAAACAGACAAAAAATACAAATATCAATCACCTGGATCACCTGTTGAGAAACAAAAAAGAGAACAACAAGCAGAGAGAACAACAAGAGAGCAATATAATAAACAACATCATTGCGATGATCTATGTAAATATAACAGTAAATACTAAATATTGAATATTATTGTGCAGCACATAAGATCGACAGTGCACAGTGTGCTATGAGTTAGCAGCCAAAAAAGGTGTAGTTTGTGTCAGTGAGCACCTGTGATGATCTGCTAGAGGGTGTGGGGAGCCATAGCCCCGTCCTCCAGGGCATGAAGCAGGTATGGAGGAGTTTCAGGTTCCAGACATCCAGAGTCCCTCGGAGCACAAGAGACCAAGGAAGACCAACAGAGGGGCAACCGTGCCACTCTCTCAGAAAGAGCTGAGGAGAGCCCCAGATGAGGGGTCACTCAGCAGCCGCGGAGCAGAAGCCAGAGGGAGTTGCAGTGACAGCCAGCTGTGCCAGAGTGGACCGGGCCCCAAAGGGAGCCCCAGGCTCCACGCCCCGGCAAGCAGCCATTAGGACTGAGCCGGTGCATACCTGAACGCCCATCCCTGGACACTAAGAACCACCAATGCACCGATGTCTGAGGGCATCTGCCACTGGCAGGGGGAGTGGTGGGGGGAGATAGGCCTCCATACCTTGGAGGGCCTGAGATGTCCCCAGAGAGGTGGCGTCTGATACCCAACCTGACATATTGACATAGACAAACAGGCACACACAGACACAAACATCCACTCCCACCCTCATGCTCTCATATGCACTTACTCAACATGTGGAGACAGACAAAAATAGACACTGTACACACAATCACACTCCCCAAGCATACTCTATACCCCAGGTCTAGGTACCTTTGCCCCTGGAGGGGAAACTGCACCCAGACCGAGGTAGTGTTACCCTTTTCCCTGGGGTGGAGAGAAGCAGACCGCCCCGACTCGGCAGCAGCAGGGAGGCCCCACGCTACAGACCCCAATTGAACGGCCAACTCCTCCTCCCAGAACCCCCACCACCACCACACACACAGACACACACACACACACACACAAAACATATTAAGGATTGTACATTAACACAAAACTGTTGTCGGAACCATACCATTTCACCAGAGAAACAGACACACACACATATGAAGAGAGAGAGAGTATGCATGGTATTCAAACGACTACCAAACAGCCATCATAATTTGTCATACAATGAGAACAGGACAAATCAACAACTGACAATGACTAATTAATATTAAAATCTGTAACATAATGTTTGGAGTTTAGTCTGTTACTGTTGCTATTTTTACCATTTCTTCTTGGAGCAACTGTAACCCACATTATTTCCTTAGGGATTAATAAAGTATTCTGATTCTGATTGTTTCAGGATGACCTGCCATCATCCAATCACACATCTGCTTACCTCCATCTGTTGCTCGTTTCTCCTCGTCTTCTTTTCTCTTTTTTCTAAACTGAGCACCTGATGGCTTTGAACTTTTCTTGTCCATCTTGGTTTTAATTTTGCACTCCAGTATGAACAATCATCCCCCAACTCGAGGATCACCACAACATGATCTAACAGACCTACACCTTAGTTCACAGATTCACTTTGTTTATTCCTGGGATTTCACACAACCCAGGATTCAAATCATGAATACATAATGGGCTTGGATTTACAACATTATGAATGAAATGTGCTCTACTTGGAAGCAGCAGGTCTTCCTCCCCTTTCGACGGGTTGTGTGTGAGACTTTAAATCATCAAATAAATATAAATTTTAAATTGTTATTGATCCTTTACCCCGAGTCCTAAAGTGTATATTTATTTTCTTACTCTTCTTATATATACTGTTGGTTTACTTGCACTGCTGTAACTGGAGCCTCGTCGTCTCGTCTCTCTATATCCTGAACTGCATGTAGCGGAGATGACAATAAAGTTTACTTTGACTTCAGCAGCGAGCATGCGCACCGAGGGCTCTCGCGCTCACTTTTCGGGTATAGAATTTCGAAAAAGACATCGGTGCAAATTATAAGTCTGTATCATGATGTCTGGTGTTTTCGTGTTTGTTGTTTTGTTTTTATTTTATTTTATTTTGCGAGTTGGTTATTAGACGCTGCCCCAGCCGGTCAGAGACTCCCCCGCCGCCCCGCCCTCTCCTCCCTGAGCCGCAAGCAGCAGGCGCACCTCGCAAACGGAGGGCGCCCTTACTCCCAGCAAATGGGCGATAGAAAACCGATCGGTGCCTGTGACATCCCCGCTATGCGCTGGCATGACGTCGGGGCAGCATGAGTGCGAGCATTTTTTTTTGCCGGTGCCGGTGATGCCGCCCCTCACCACGATGCCGCCCCGGGCAACCGCCCGTATCAAAAACAGCTTCTGGTGGCCGGTATTGACAACTAACTCTTATGACTGTCTTGCTTCTCCGTAGCGTGTTTGGCATTTTTTAACCTTTATTTTTAAAAAATAAAATATTTTCCATAAAATACATTTCGAGAAAGATTTCACTGCTATTATAATTAGGCCTTTAGATTGGCACCAAGGTTGATTTTGATTCATCATTATTTTTTTTGCAGGGGCACAGTAAATGTAATAATCATAACCTATAATGGTATATGATGTTTTTCACTTTTTCCACACTAAATGTTTATTACCTTGCTAACGTAAATAAAAATACAAGCTCAGTTTGAACTAGAAAAACATTTATTTTAGAAAGATAAACATGAACATTTATGTTGTTGGGGATGGGGAGAGAGACAGACAGGGAGAGAGGTAGTATGTGTCTGGGTGTGAGAGTCCTGCTCAGATGGCGCAGTTGTTACAAATGGACACACTGTGGTCCTTGCATGTATACTTCTCACATTTGCAGCAGGTGTTGAAAACTCTTCTTTTGTCTTTGCAAAATTCGCACTGCCTCCTGCTCTTACATTGAATGATGGGAGCGGTCCATGAAGCCGCTGCAGTCAGATTTGTGACTACTGCTGCAGCGGCTGATGAGCGAGGAAGGCGCTCTCTCTTTGCTATGTGTGGGTTCACCAGCATTTCTCCCACTTCTTCAATGAAGAGCCTCCGTCTGTGTCCTTTCTGCTTCGGCCAGGATGACTCGATTGATGTCCACAGGACGTAGGCATTGTAAAGTGAAACATCAAGGACGTTGTGGAAGAGGGCCAGTGGCCAGTAATTTGTTCTCCTCCTGCAGGAGTAGGTGCCAACAACCTAACAAAAAAAAGAAGCATAAAACATACATATATATTAGACATGAATATGAGCAAGAATGAATAAATATATGCATAACTGGTTCGTAATGACACCTACCATATCAAGGTTGTCGACACCTCCTTTGCATTTGTTGTAATCTTCGATTATTACAGGCTTTCTCTTCCCTTCTTTGCTCACGTCTGGGCGGCGGTGTTTTGTGCTTAGTAGCAGCACATTCTTGCCCCGTCGGGGGATGTAAGACACAAGTGTGTGGGTGTTTGTAAAAGCGAAGATGGAGGAGAAGATCTCTCTCTTTTTTGCCTGGAGCAAATGAGGTGGAAGCTCAGGCTTGTTTTGGCGAATTGTGCCAACCAGGGCCATTTTCCTCTTGAGTAGCTCATCTGCCAGTGCACAGGAAGTGAAAAAATTATCACAGGTGACGACGTGTCCCTGGAGCCCCTCTGTCATGTCCAGGACCACCCTCATCCCCTGGTTGACTTCAACACGATCTGGAGCTGCTTTGCCCGTGTACACCTGCAGTCTCCATGCGTAGGATGTTTTGACATCACAGGCTGCCCAAATCTTGATACCATATTTGGCCGGCTTCTTTGGCATGTACTGCCTGAAGCTACACCTGCCTTTGAACGCGACGAGTTGTTCATCCACACAGAGATCTCTGTCTGGGCTGAACAGCATCTCCAGGCGGTGCGTCCACATATTCCAGACTTTGCGGAAGGGAGCCATCTTGTCAACACGGCATGGGGGGCGGGATAGCTTATCATCGAACCGCAGTGCTCTGCTGATGTGCTTAAACCTATTCTCGGACATCGTAGCCCGGAAAATGCTCCGTCCCCATTTTTCACTCCAGAGGCTCTTCGTTGATTCGTGTTTTGACCTGTAAACACCGGACAAAACGAGCAGCCCCACATAAGCCCGAAACTCCTCTGCGTCTATATCTCGCCAGCCGGGAATTTTGCGATTCCCATGCAGGTTTGTCATGGACACAATATGCTTCACGATCTCATCCGTTAGAAACAGCGCGAAGCTGGATATGGGGTCAACGATTCGGAGAGTGGCATAGCGTGTAGGTCCCGGGGTCAGACCAGTGGCTGCTGGGATGTAGCGGAACGTCTCAGCGTTTGTGGGAGACCAAGATATTTTTCCATTTTTTGAAGTCCATGCTGCTTCATCAATTTTCTCTCCGTTTTCATCTCCGGCCGCTGCTGCTTCATCAATTTTCTCTTCGCTTTCATCTTCATCCGAGTCGGAACTGGACCCCAGCTGCTCTGTTTCTGCCTCCGATACCTCCTCCTCTTCCTCCTCGTCCCCAGATTCCACGGGGGATAACGCGGAGCTATCCTCGTACTCAGAGTTCATGATGACTGGATATCACGGATATTTAAATAGATTTCCTTATGCGGCCAGGAGATCGTTTCTCTTGCCTTCCCTTTTGCCAGCACGTGCAGGACTAAACCGATTCAAAACTCTATCCGGTTAGTCGTGACGCATGGACCCTGCTTCCGGTCAGTCCAGCTAACGTAAAGCTACAAACATCTCTACTGTTTAGGCTACGTCCACACGTACACGGGTATTTTTGAAAACAGAGATTTTCCGTTTCCGTTTTAAAAAAATCCCGTCCACACGTGAAGTTTTGAGAAAAATATCTCAGTCCACGCGTAACCCCCCCTCCAACAAAACAAAAACAAAGGCAAACGCTGTAATGAGCACGCCAAAGCAACAGGTGGCGATATAATCCTAACCTTGCAGAAATGTTGGCCAATCGGAAGTCTTGAAGCCAGGGCGGGAAAGCATAAACAAAGACGGTGGAACTTTTTTTTACTTCCAACTTTATTTCTTAAGAACAATAACAACAAATATAAAAAGTTTGGCTTCTTACTTGAGAACTTAAAAGCATTCGAGTCTTTCCTACTAGAGTCAGTATAGCCAAATAGCACATTTTGGTAAAAAAGCACAAAATCCGATAAGACATCGCATAGAAGCAGAACTGAGTCGTACATGTGACAGACAGTGAGGTGGAATTATTCCTCAATATCACACTGGAATATGAAACAGCAAAAAAAACAAAACAAGAAAACGTGGACTGGGAGACTTGTCAGGGGAAATAAGGTTAGCCTACCATACATGTATAAACGAATGCCCTACTGTATTTCAGTAGCCCAATTATAGATGCCTTTAGCACCTTTAGGTTTGACCTAGTAATGATACAGCTCGGCTTCATTTCTTTAACTACTGTGTAGCTTAACCTACACGAAGTCATCATAATGACAGATTTATATTCATCTGAATCTGCAGTGTAACTGTGTTGGTGTTGAATCCCTACCTCAAGAATGTTGTAGAGTTAAAAGTATAGGAAAAGAGAACACTTAACCTAAAATATTTAAGTGTAGCACTTAAGTAAATATTAATCTTGGTATTCCACCACTGATTTATTTTTAACATTTATTGTGGTTAATTAGTTTTTCATTGTTTTATTCTACCTTTTGTCAAGGCAAAACTCAAGGGCCACAGACAGGACAGACTTGAAAGAAGACTTTCAACTGAAACACATTTGCGTAATGTTGCAGAGGTGGACATACAGATGAAGAAAAGAATTCTGGATATGATGGAGACATCTGAGAGGCGAGCTTCTGAACATCACAGTAAATTATAAGTCACTCTTGAGAGACAAGTTCAGTTGCAGATGGATTTTTACTGCTAAGACAAGTCATGCATCCACCACCACAACCTTTCAACCTGCCACCACACCATGGTGGGCACATCTATGCATGTGCACCACCACCACACGCTGTACCTGGCTCATTTCCACCCAACAGTACCATAACTGAGCTGCCAAGCAGCACACCCTACCCACCCCTCCAAATAATCAGACCCAACCAATATAACCTCTTCAATAAAATTATCTTATCTTACATAAATAGGCTGTTGATTTTCTTTACTCGTTTCAGTTATTACCAGCAAAATAGTTGCATGTTTAATCATCTGGGAATTTACTCAGATTTATTTATTTAGACAGAGATCTATTTAAATATCCGTGATATCCAGTCATCATGAACTCTGAGTACGAGGATAGCTCCGCGTTATCCCCCGTGGAATCTGGGGACGAGGAGGAAGAGGAGGAGGTATCGGAGGCAGAAACAGAGCAGCTGGGGTCCAGTTCCGACTCGGATGAAGATGAAAGCGAAGAGAAAATTGAAGAGAGAGAGAGTATGCATGGTATTCAAACGACTACCAAACAGCCATCATAATTTGTCATACAATGAGAACAGGACAAATCAACAACTGACAATGACTAATTAATATTAAAATCTGTAACATAATGTTTGGAGTTTAGTCTGTTACTGTTGCTATTTTTACCATTTCTTCTTGGAGCAACTGTAACCCACATTATTTCCTTAGGGATTAATAAAGTATTCTGATTCTGATTGTTTCAGGATGACCTGCCATCATCCAATCACACATCTGCTTACCTCCATCTGTTGCTCGTTTCTCCTCGTCTTCTTTTCTCTTTTTTCTAAACTGAGCACCTGACGGCTTTGAACTTTTCTTGTCCATCTTGGTTTTAATTTTGCACTCCAGTATGAACAATCATCCCCCAACTCGAGGATCACCACAACATGATCTAACAGACCTACACCTTAGTTCACAGATTCACTTTGTTTATTCCTGGGATTTCACACAACCCAGGATTCAAATCATGAATACATAATGGGCTTGGATTTACAACATTATGAATGAAATGTGCTCTACTTGGAAGCAGCAGGTCTTCCTCCCCTTTCGACGGGTTGTGTGTGAGACTTTAAATCATCAAATAAATATAAATTTTAAATTGTTATTGATCCTTTACCCCGAGTCCTAAAGTGTATATTTATTTTCTTACTCTTCTTATATATACTGTTGGTTTACTTGCACTGCTGTAACTGGAGCCTCGTCGTCTCGTCTCTCTATATCCTGGACTGCATGTAGCGGAGATGACAATAAAGTTTACTTTGACTTCAGCAGCGAGCATGCGCACCGAGGGCTCTCGCGCTCACTTTTCGGGTATAGAATTTCGAAAAAGACATCGGTGTAAATTATAAGTCTGTATCATGATGTCTGGTGTTTTCGTGTTTGTATTTATTTTCTTTTATTTTGCGAGTTGGTTATTAGACGCTGCCCCAGCCACTCAGAGACTCCCCCGCCGCCCCGCCCTCTCCTCCCTGAGCCGCAAGCAGCAGGCGCACCTCGCAAACGGAGGGCGCCCTTACTCCCAGCAAATGGGCGATAGAAAACCGATCGGTGCCGGTGATGCCGCCCCTCACCACGATGCCGCCCCGGGCAACCGCCCGTATCAAAAACAGCTTCTGGTGGCCGGTATTGACAACTAACTCTTATGACTGTCTTGCTTCTCCGTAGCGTGTTTGGCATTTTTTAACCTTTATTTTTAAAAAATAAAATATTTTCCATAAAATACATTTCGAGAAAGATTTCACTGCTATTATAATTAGGCCTTTAGATTGGCACCAAGGTTGATTTTGATTCATCATTATTTTTTTTGCAGGGGCACAGTAAATGTAATAATCATAACCTATAATGGTATATGATGTTTTTCACTTTTTCCACACTAAATGTTTATTACCTTGCTAACGTAAATAAAAATACAAGCTCAGTTTGAACTAGAAAAACATTTATTTTAGAAAGATAAACATGAACATTTATGTTGTTGGGGATGGGGAGAGAGACAGACAGGGAGAGAGGTAGTATGTGTCTGGGTGTGAGAGTCCTGCTCAGATGGCGCAGTTGTTACAAATGGACACACTGTGGTCCTTGCATGTATACTTCTCACATTTGCAGCAGGTGTTGAAAACTCTTCTTTTGTCTTTGCAAAATTCGCACTGCCTCCTGCTCTTACATTGAATGATGGGAGCGGTCCATGAAGCCGCTGCAGTCAGATTTGTGACTACTGCTGCAGCGGCTGATGAGCGAGGAAGGCGCTCTCTCTTTGCTATGTGTGGGTTCACCAGCATTTCTCCCACTTCTTCAATGAAGAGCCTCCGTCTGTGTCCTTTCTGCTTCGGCCAGGATGACTCGATTGATGTCCACAGGACGTAGGCATTGTAAAGTGAAACATCAAGGACGTTGTGGAAGAGGGCCAGTGGCCAGTAATTTGTTCTCCTCCTGCAGGAGTAGGTGCCAACAACCTAACAAAAAAAAGAAGCATAAAACATACATATATATTAGACATGAATATGAGCAAGAATGAATAAATATATGCATAACTGGTTCGTAATGACACCTACCATATCAAGGTTGTCGACACCTCCTTTGCATTTGTTGTAATCTTCGATTATTACAGGCTTTCTCTTCCCTTCTTTGCTCACGTCTGGGCGGCGGTGTTTTGTGCTTAGTAGCAGCACATTCTTGCCCCGTCGGGGGATGTAAGACACAAGTGTGTGGGTGTTTGTAAAAGCGAAGATGGAGGAGAAGATCTCTCTCTTTTTTGCCTGGAGCAAATGAGGTGGAAGCTCAGGCTTGTTTTGGCGAATTGTGCCAACCAGGGCCATTTTCCTCTTGAGTAGCTCATCTGCCAGTGCACAGGAAGTGAAAAAATTATCACAGGTGACGACGTGTCCCTGGAGCCCCTCTGTCATGTCCAGGACCACCCTCATCCCCTGGTTGACTTCAACACGATCTGGAGCTGCTTTGCCCGTGTACACCTGCAGTCTCCATGCGTAGGATGTTTTGACATCACAGGCTGCCCAAATCTTGATACCATATTTGGCCGGCTTCTTTGGCATGTACTGCCTGAAGCTACACCTGCCTTTGAACGCGACGAGTTGTTCATCCACACAGAGATCTCTGTCTGGGCTGAACAGCATCTCCAGGCGGTGCGTCCACATATTCCAGACTTTGCGGAAGGGAGCCATCTTGTCAACACGGCATGGGGGGCGGGATAGCTTATCATCGAACCGCAGTGCTCTGCTGATGTGCTTAAACCTATTCTCGGACATCGTAGCCCGGAAAATGCTCCGTCCCCATTTTTCACTCCAGAGGCTCTTCGTTGATTCGTGTTTTGACCTGTAAACACCGGACAAAACGAGCAGCCCCACATAAGCCCGAAACTCCTCTGCGTCTATATCTCGCCAGCCGGGAATTTTGCGATTCCCATGCAGGTTTGTCATGGACACAATATGCTTCACGATCTCATCCGTTAGAAACAGCGCGAAGCTGGATATGGGGTCAACGATTCGGAGAGTGGCATAGCGTGTAGGTCCCGGGGTCAGACCAGTGGCTGCTGGGATGTAGCGGAACGTCTCAGCGTTTGTGGGAGACCAAGATATTTTTCCATTTTTTGAAGTCCATGCTGCTTCATCAATTTTCTCTCCGTTTTCATCTCCGGCCGCTGCTGCTTCATCAATTTTCTCTTCGCTTTCATCTTCATCCGAGTCGGAACTGGACCCCAGCTGCTCTGTTTCTGCCTCCGATACCTCCTCCTCTTCCTCCTCGTCCCCAGATTCCACGGGGGATAACGCGGAGCTATCCTCGTACTCAGAGTTCATGATGACTGGATATCACGGATATTTAAATAGATTTCCTTATGCGGCCAGGAGATCGTTTCTCTTGCCTTCCCTTTTGCCAGCACGTGCAGGACTAAACCGATTCAAAACTCTATCCGGTTAGTCGTGACGCATGGACCCTGCTTCCGGTCAGTCCAGCTAACGTAAAGCTACAAACATCTCTACTGTTTAGGCTACGTCCACACGTACACGGGTATTTTTGAAAACAGAGATTTTCCGTTTCCGTTTTAAAAAAATCCCGTCCACACGTGAAGTTTTGAGAAAAATATCTCAGTCCACGCGTAACCCCCCCTCCAACAAAACAAAAACAAAGGCAAACGCTGTAATGAGCACGCCAAAGCAACAGGTGGCGATATAATCCTAACCTTGCAGAAATGTTGGCCAATCGGAAGTCTTGAAGCCAGGGCGGGAAAGCATAAACAAAGACGGTGGAACTTTTTTTTACTTCCAACTTTATTTCTTAAGAACAATAACAACAAATATAAAAAGTTTGGCTTCTTACTTGAGAACTTAAAAGCATTCGAGTCTTTCCTACTAGAGTCAGTATAGCCAAATAGCACATTTTGGTAAAAAAGCACAAAATCCGATAAGACATCGCATAGAAGCAGAACTGAGTCGTACATGTGACAGACAGTGAGGTGGAATTATTCCTCAATATCACACTGGAATATGAAACAGCAAAAAAAACAAAACAAGAAAACGTGGACTGGGAGACTTGTCAGGGGAAATAAGGTTAGCCTACCATACATGTATAAACGAATGCCCTACTGTATTTCAGTAGCCCAATTATAGATGCCTTTAGCACCTTTAGGTTTGACCTAGTAATGATACAGCTCGGCTTCATTTCTTTAACTACTGTGTAGCTTAACCTACACGAAGTCATCATAATGACAGATTTATATTCATCTGAATCTGCAGTGTAACTGTGTTGGTGTTGAATCCCTACCTCAAGAATGTTGTAGAGTTAAAAGTATAGGAAAAGAGAACACTTAACCTAAAATATTTAAGTGTAGCACTTAAGTAAATATTAATCTTGGTATTCCACCACTGATTTATTTTTAACATTTATTGTGGTTAATTAGTTTTTCATTGTTTTATTCTACCTTTTGTCAAGGCAAAACTCAAGGGCCACAGACAGGACAGACTTGAAAGAAGACTTTCAACTGAAACACATTTGCGTAATGTTGCAGAGGTGGACATACAGATGAAGAAAAGAATTCTGGATATGATGGAGACATCTGAGAGGCGAGCTTCTGAACATCACAGTAAATTATAAGTCACTCTTGAGAGACAAGTTCAGTTGCAGATGGATTTTTACTGCTAAGACAAGTCATGCATCCACCACCACAACCTTTCAACCTGCCACCACACCATGGTGGGCACATCTATGCATGTGCACCACCACCACACGCTGTACCTGGCTCATTTCCACCCAACAGTACCATAACTGAGCTGCCAAGCAGCACACCCTACCCACCCCTCCAAATAATCAGACCCAACCAATATAACCTCTTCAATAAAATTATCTTATCTTACATAAATAGGCTGTTGATTTTCTTTACTCGTTTCAGTTATTACCAGCAAAATAGTTGCATGTTTAATCATCTGGGAATTTACTCAGATTTATTTATTTAGACAGAGATCTATTTAAATATCCGTGATATCCAGTCATCATGAACTCTGAGTACGAGGATAGCTCCGCGTTATCCCCCGTGGAATCTGGGGACGAGGAGGAAGAGGAGGAGGTATCGGAGGCAGAAACAGAGCAGCTGGGGTCCAGTTCCGACTCGGATGAAGATGAAAGCGAAGAGAAAATTGAAGAGAGAGAGAGTATGCATGGTATTCAAACGACTACCAAACAGCCATCATAATTTGTCATACAATGAGAACAGGACAAATCAACAACTGACAATGACTAATTAATATTAAAATCTGTAACATAATGTTTGGAGTTTAGTCTGTTACTGTTGCTATTTTTACCATTTCTTCTTGGAGCAACTGTAACCCACATTATTTCCTTAGGGATTAATAAAGTATTCTGATTCTGATTGTTTCAGGATGACCTGCCATCATCCAATCACACATCTGCTTACCTCCATCTGTTGCTCGTTTCTCCTCGTCTTCTTTTCTCTTTTTTCTAAACTGAGCACCTGACGGCTTTGAACTTTTCTTGTCCATCTTGGTTTTAATTTTGCACTCCAGTATGAACAATCATCCCCCAACTCGAGGATCACCACAACATGATCTAACAGACCTACACCTTAGTTCACAGATTCACTTTGTTTATTCCTGGGATTTCACACAACCCAGGATTCAAATCATGAATACATAATGGGCTTGGATTTACAACATTATGAATGAAATGTGCTCTACTTGGAAGCAGCAGGTCTTCCTCCCCTTTCGACGGGTTGTGTGTGAGACTTTAAATCATCAAATAAATATAAATTTTAAATTGTTATTGATCCTTTACCCCGAGTCCTAAAGTGTATATTTATTTTCTTACTCTTCTTATATATACTGTTGGTTTACTTGCACTGCTGTAACTGGAGCCTCGTCGTCTCGTCTCTCTATATCCTGGACTGCATGTAGCGGAGATGACAATAAAGTTTACTTTGACTTCAGCAGCGAGCATGCGCACCGAGGGCTCTCGCGCTCACTTTTCGGGTATAGAATTTCGAAAAAGACATCGGTGTAAATTATAAGTCTGTATCATGATGTCTGGTGTTTTCGTGTTTGTATTTATTTTCTTTTATTTTGCGAGTTGGTTATTAGACGCTGCCCCAGCCACTCAGAGACTCCCCCGCCGCCCCGCCCTCTCCTCCCTGAGCCGCAAGCAGCAGGCGCACCTCGCAAACGGAGGGCGCCCTTACTCCCAGCAAATGGGCGATAGAAAACCGATCGGTGCCGGTGATGCCGCCCCTCACCACGATGCCGCCCCGGGCAACCGCCCGTATCAAAAACAGCTTCTGGTGGCCGGTATTGACAACTAACTCTTATGACTGTCTTGCTTCTCCGTAGCGTGTTTGGCATTTTTTAACCTTTATTTTTAAAAAATAAAATATTTTCCATAAAATACATTTCGAGAAAGATTTCACTGCTATTATAATTAGGCCTTTAGATTGGCACCAAGGTTGATTTTGATTCATCATTATTTTTTTTGCAGGGGCACAGTAAATGTAATAATCATAACCTATAATGGTATATGATGTTTTTCACTTTTTCCACACTAAATGTTTATTACCTTGCTAACGTAAATAAAAATACAAGCTCAGTTTGAACTAGAAAAACATTTATTTTAGAAAGATAAACATGAACATTTATGTTGTTGGGGATGGGGAGAGAGACAGACAGGGAGAGAGGTAGTATGTGTCTGGGTGTGAGAGTCCTGCTCAGACGGCGCAGTTGTTACAAATGGACACACTGTGGTCCTTGCATGTATACTTCTCACATTTGCAGCAGGTGTTGACAACTCTTCTCCTTTTTTCTTTGCAAAGTTCGCACTGCCTCCTGCCCTTAAATTGAATGATGGGAGCGGTCCATGAAGCCGCTGCAGTCAGATTTGTGATCTTATCTTACATAAATAGGCTGTTGATTTTCTTTACTCATTTCAGTTATTACCAACAAAATAGTTGCATGTTTAATCATCTGGGAATTTACCCAGATTTATTTATTTAGACAGAGATCTTCTCCGAGCAACTCAGCCTCCACTCTGCATGCTTTAAATCTGTTGCTCTTCTGCTTCTACCATTCTGCGTTTCAGATCCACAGCCATGCAGCCCGCCCTCTCTCCTTTCTCCTCCTCACCGTGGTCACTCAGAACCCTGTCCCAGCCTCCATCTTCATCACTACCAGCATTTTGACTGGGGTGTGGCTTATGCAAAATCCTGTCACTGCTGAGATTTCTTCTGCTATGATGGGTCATTGGAGTCTAACTTCCTAACAGTTACATTGATTTCTGTATCTCAATAAATCATGTTCGGTTTTTCCACATGATCTCTCCTTATTGAACTGCTTTTGTAGATAAGCTTCAAGCCAGAAAGCAACAATACCTAAACCAAAAATATCAGTGAGAAAGTGTCTGGACTATCTCCAGCTGTGTTTCATGCATTAAAGATAACTTCAGACACTGTCTGGTTGTCATGTCTGAAATAGGCTGTACAGTCACACAGATACAAGACAGCAGTCATGTTTCTAATGATATAAATCAACCAGAAAGATTATAAAGATAAAAGCTGTGAGACCCCACTAGAGAAAGGATGGCTTGTTATCATTACATGAAGTGATTTAGAAATAATATGTAAGCTTTCAGGGCAGCACTCACAGCTTCTTAAAACTGATTACCTGATGGTGAGCACACACAGGTATATAAACATACAGGTGAACTCTAAGAGGTTATAAAGAAGAGAGCTGTGCTGCTATTTTTAAAGAACACAATTTATTCACATTTTTATATTTACAATCAGTTTTTATTTATATAAACAAAATAAACATTACAAAACTAGAACAAAACTATATTATGTACAATATCAACAGTTTCTCCCCTATTTCCTCTTTTCTTCCACCCATCTTTGTCTCTCTGCCTCATAGAAAGGAGACTCCTGAAACTCCTTCCAGGTCATCCCCTTGGCCAAGCCCTTGTGCCCGGGCAGAGAGTGCACTTTTGAAGGGCAGTAGATATATTTCCCTGCCACTCCAGGGAAGCCTGTGTGAACATGTGAGCTATTTGGGCCCTGTTTCAGGTCCATGTGGCAGAACCTGCAGAGGCGGCCTGTTTGTTGGGTTTCTGGCCTTTTCCTCTTTTTCTCCATCCTTTCCTCTGACCTCTTCCTGGTAGCATCCAGTTCCCTTTGGAAAAAGTCTGTCTGGGCAAATTCCTCAAAGGTCATTTTAGGGTTAGTGATTCCCTCAGCAGCATAAGTTTGATGCACCTTGTGGGAACTGTAGAAATAGCGCACAGGCCCTCTCTGGTAAAAATAATCGACGGTGGATCCATCTGTCTCACATTGAGACTTGGGCTGTCCACAGGCAAGACAAGTCTTTGTCTGCCCTTTTTCCCCTCAGGCTGCTGCTGTGGCTGCTGCTGCTGTTGCCTTTCTAAGATGCCGTCCACAATCTTGTCTGTTGAGACTTGTGTCAGTGGTGTAGACGGGGCAGGAGGAGGTGGGTTAAACGCGGCAGGCTCTATGGTGATTACAGGGACACTAGTTGTTTCACTGCCTTCAGTTAAAGAGTGCCACAGCTGCTGAGTCTCCAGTAGTTTTTCTGGGCTTATGTTCAAAGATGAACTGGTGTTGAGAAGCTTAGCCAAGTGCTTCAACTACCAGGATATGTGCACCTTGGATGTGGGACGCAGCAGGCTGTTGGGATCTGTAGCCGAGTGATGGACCATGTCTGCATAATCTTGATCCACAAGCTTCAGGATGTCCTTCTTCCCATGGTACTTTTGCAACAGATCATCTATTGCCTCTTTCATGGGTCGTGTCCAGCATGTGTGGTCCAGCACAAAAACCCGTCCACCTGTCTTTATAGGTCCAGTGCGAGCACTCCTTGGTGAGGCCCGCATCGGCAGAGGTAGAGCTTCAGAGATTTCTGGGAAACATTAATAATAGTTACTCATATATCATGTAATGAACTAATAATAATAACGTATACATTAATAATAACTAGAAAGCGAAAATTTCTGAAGAAATTTTAAGTGTGCCTATGCCGCCGCTAATCAGTATATAGTTTGCCATTCAAACGGCCACAGAGAGCAAAACTCAGCAGAGCAGCCATTCTCCACCATGAACTATGGTAAAACCAAACACCGCTCGCGCCTCACAGATGACAGCTTACGGTTTTGTGTAAAGATGAGGTGACTTCGTACAGCCCCAATTTGTAGACGCTGTGCGCAGAGGTTCATAAGCAGACCCGACAATGTTTGCATGAACACACTTTGAAGCATTACGTTATGGACCACTTTTCACACATAGTTGCTGTACCCACACAGCCGGCTGTAGCTTTTCATCTCATAGCCCGACACATACACAAAAAAAAAAAAAAAAAAGCAGAGAGAGCACAGACTTTACACCTGAGCGGCACTGCAGACCACGCCCTGCCACACACATCAAACACGTAAAATAAATATTTATGCACTTTTCATTCACTTTTTGTTTTTTGTTATTTTTACACAGTGTTCTGAATGATTAACAATGGTCTACAGCCAATCTTGAGTATTATTATACAAACTTTGGTTGTAAGATTCAGATAACTATTTAATAAAAGCTAAATATTTTATATGAGAGTAAGAAAGAAAAGTATATCTTTGTCTCATACTCTCATCAGACAATACATGAACCTCTCAATAAACAAAATATATGCTTGGCTTAAATGACAAACCGCTATTTTACACAGTGGAACACTTATTTTTAAACAAAACCAATGCAGTTCGCCACTGACAGTGCTTACCTTTGCACATCACAGTAAACACTGAACCAAGATGGTGCCCACGCGAACGAGAAATCTGAACTACGGTGTCCTGCAGAGGACAAATGGTCAAAATTGCTAAAATTTACAACATATATGCAGCTCAACAGCGACACCTTGTGACTTATTCCAGTCACTACCTTACATATACATAACGTCTTACCTGACATTCAGTTCACCGGACACTCATACTGAATCACCAGCCCATATAAATGAAAAATAAGTCCAGCAGCCAACCAAGAGTCATCACGAAAGACTAGGGGTGACACGACAGCGTGAGCAGGCCTGGGTGTCAGCCAGCCCAGCCTGGGTGTCAGCCAGCCCGACCTGGGTGGCAGCCAAGCCGCGCTAGCCAGCTAGCCGGCTAGCTGCCATGCGGCGGTGAAACGAGAGCGTGAGCCGGCCTGGGTATCAGTCAGCCCGGCCTAGGTGTCAGCCAAGCCGCCCTAGCCAGCTAGCTGCCATGCGGCGCTAGCAGTAACATCGTGAGAGATATGGGACTTCTTGATAAAATATGGGACTTCTTGATAAAACGAGCAGATATTTGAAGTTTACACCCCTACATTCTCGCCTGAAAATAGGGGAGGCTGTCATAAAGTTCAACATCAGTAACTTAGCGCGCACAGCTGTATAGAAACTCCGTCGTGCTAGCTAGCACGCAGTACAGTTATTGTAACTGTCAGCACAACGAAAATAAACTACACCTAAACTCGGTTTATATCTGACCCAAATAGAGTACAGTTAATAACGTCTTACCTGAAATTCAGTTCACCAGCCGCCTGCTTCTCCTGCATTGGGTTTCCCTTATCCACGATTGAGCTCCGCGTTAGCCACCACGGGTCGATCGGTGTTTCTTTCCCCGCATACGAGGGGAAGAGACATATACCGGTGGCTAACGCGGAGCTAGCTAGCCACCGGTATATGAACAACTCAGTTATTTTTTCCACATCGACCAGCATCATCGGCCCATATAAACGAAAATTAAGTCCAGCTAAGACAAAGACTGTTTGCGGAGCGATCGGGGGTGAAAGGAGTTAGAGACGCCTCACTGAAAGCCAAGCCTGGGTGCTTTTGAGCGAAGCGGCGCTAGCTAGCTAGCCGGCTAGCAGCAACATCGTGAGAAATCTGTTGCTAATATGGGATGTTTTGACAAAACGAGCAGATATTTGACGTTTACACACCTACATTCTCACCTGAAAATATCTTAAAAGTTTACTTTGTGACCTAGAAACACAAATAAGAGGAATATATTAAACCAAGTGGCAGCCGCCATTGTTTGACTGGTAGAGGCGTGCTTTGAATTGTGGGATATGCAGTTTTCCACCAAGCGTACACCATTGCCGTTACCGTAACTATTCAATGCTTCGTGCAACCTTAAGAATTCCAATGGTTCCTGAAAGCACCAACGCTGTGCGCGCCGTTCGTATTGTTGTCATTATGGTAATCCAAATACGGGGACATACCACTAGAGTGAGCCAACACACCACAAATTAAGTGAGTGAGCAAACACACCACAAAGTAAGTAAAGTTTCACTTTCGTTCGTTCCCATTCATTTGAATGGGCAAAAACTTGCATTAAAATATTCATATTTAAAAAACTATAGAAGTAATAAACACCAAAAGTCATAGCAACTCATTCCAGCTCCAGCCGCACACAATGATATATCATATGTGAACCTTGTCTCAAAACTGTGGGGCGAGTTAAGGTCCAAAATTTCAGGCGGAAAAAGAATAATAACTAGAAAAATTTGCATTTCCTGCGAAAATGCAGTGTGGATGCTTAAAGCTGAAGCTGTATGCAAAAAGTAGCTGAAAAAGCTGAAAAGTTGCAGAAATTGTAAAAACTTTGCAGAAGCAAAAGAAGTTTGCTAAAATGGAATAACTTAGCAGAACTGCAATATCTTAGAGGAAACATAATACTTGGCAGAGATACAATAGCATAGCAGAATTTAGCAGAAATATTGTAACTTACCAGAAACATGATAACTTCTCAAAAATACAAGAATTTAGGAGAAATAGTATAAGATAACAGAAAGAATATATTTAGCCAAAAATACTTAAACATTACAGAAACACTATGATTTAGAAAAATAGTACAACAGAGCAGAAATATTGTGATTTACCAGAGACACTGTGATGAACTATGAATATTGTAATTTTAAATTAAGACTATGTTTTAGCACAAATATTATAATTTGGCAGAAATACTATATTAAGCACAAATCCTATAAAAAGCAGAAATGGTATGATTAAGCATAAATACTACATTTAGTAGAAATACTTTGTTTTAGCACAAATCCCATAAAAAGCAGAAATACTGTACTATGATTTAGTAGAAAAACTATAATTAATCAGAAATACTAAATTTAGCAGAAATACTATATTAAGCACAAATCCTATGAAAAGCAGAAATACTATGATTAAGCATAAATACTACATTTAGTAGAAATACTATGTTTTAGCACAAATCCTATAAAAAGCAGAAATACTATATTAAGCACAAATCCTATTAAAAGCAGAAATAGTATGATTTAGCACAATAGTAATAAGTTAAACAGAAAAATTGGAAAAGCAAAATGGACAGCTGAAAAAATGCTGAACATGCTGAAGGTCCCTCAACTATACTTGTTAAATGAAAAAAATCAGCAAAAAAATCTAAAACAGCCACACAATCACAAATATGTACACATAAGGAAACACACATGCACAGAGAGACACACACACAAGATCAAATTCAGTCACCCAGTCTAAATATATTGAATTTGAATCTTACAATGAGATCATCCCATTAAAAGTCTCTCTCTCTCTCTCTCTCTCTCTCTCTCTCTCTGTCACACACAGACACACACACACACAGGGAGAGAGAAGTAAGTTTCTAGGTCAGCCTGGGAGCTGCTGAATTTGAATCCACCAATCAGAGAGCCTGTGCACTTTTCCCCACCAAAACGGGTGCTTCTGTTTACACACGCAGCACAGAGAGAGACACTGGATTATTGCAGTCTATTTCTCATAGTGACGACTCCCCTCAAACAAATGACCATAATTTCCTAACCGTAGGGGCTAGAACGGTCATTCTTACACCGTTTTGTTCAGAAGAGATGGGGGAATCTTCAAGTGTTGACAATTTATCATTAAAATATGAATTTTTAGAGATATATGACATGGATGACTTGTTGACTTAGAAGCCACGAATTCCCCAATATGCAAATTTGAATACCTGGAGCCCACATACATGATTGGCTGGCTGGGAAGCTGTGCAGGCCCTGATTTGTGGATTTGAATTCCTCAGCCCTCAGATATGATTGGCTGGCTTAGAAGCCATGAAGGCCCCAATATGCAAATTTGAATGCCTCAGGACACATATATGATTGGCTGGGAAACCGTGCAGGCCCTGATTTGAAAATTTGAATGTCTCAGTCCTCACAGAGGATTGGCTGCCTGGGGACCTGGCAGAAATATATAGAAATACTATGATTAAGCATAAATACTACATTTAGTAGAAATACTATGTTTTAACACAAATACTATAAAAAGCAGAAATACTATATTAAGTACAAATCCTATAAAAAGCAGAAATACTATATTAGGCACAAATCCTATAAAAAGCAGAAATACTATATTAGGCACAAATAGTATAAAAAGCAGAAATACTATAATTTAGCAGAAATACTATGTTAGGCACAAATCCTATAAAAAGAATAAATACTATAATTTAGCAGATATACTATATTAGGCACAAATCTTATGAAAAGCAGAAATAGTATGATTTAGCAGAAATACTGTATTTAGCACAAGTACCGAAAAGTACCAGAAATACTATGATTTAGCAGAATAGTAATAACTTACAAAATTACAAATATGGAGGCATATTGAAACACAAATGCACAGAGGGACACACAAACACAGGCTCTAATCCAGTCAACCAGTCTAACTATATTCAATTTAAATCCTACAATGACATGCTGCCAAATAAGGGCAGGGTCCTCTCTCTCCCACTAAACACACACACACACACACACACACACACACACACACACAAACACACACACACACACACAGAGGGAGAGAGCTGCCGAATTTAAATCCACCAATCAGAGTGGCCGTTTACATTTTCCCGCCAAAACAGGTGCATCTTTTTACACACGCAGCACAGAGAGGCACAGGATTATTGCAGCCTATTTCTCATAGTGAGGACTCCCCTCAAACAAATGACCATAATTTCCTAACCGTAGGGGCTAGAGCGGTCATTCTTACACCGTTTTGTTCAGAAGAGATGGGGGAATCTTCAAGTGTTAACAATTTATCATTAAAATATGAATTATTAAAGATATTTGACTTGTAATTCACCATAACTGAGTAGAGCGAAGCAAAAACTGCCTTGACTTGCCCTCAAACAACGCTTTGTAACTCGAAATCTATTTGGAATATCGATATCATTCTTTCACCGTAAGAGACAGCAGGCTTTGGTGAACAATCATGGAAATTTTCAGGTCTCTGTGGAAATCCAACAAAAAGTTATGACGAGAGAAAAAAGTGGTTCATTTCCAGACTTTGAAATCTGAAGAAATCTGAGCGAGGGACAAATTTCCTACCCTCAAACAAACATAATTCATGGCCAAATGGTAATAGGTGAGAAAACAATTCTTGAATTGTGAGCGTCAGGAGTGTCTGAAGATATACCAGGACAAGCCTCATGTCTTAACTTTGCTTCGTTAAGGAGATATGACGATTCGAATATGCCTCTCATTACAGAAATCCAGCGATGATTTTGAACAAACTCTCCATTGACTTTGTATGGAGAGTTTTCTGACCTTGTGTTGGTCTGAGGAGATTTGCCAAAATTCTATAAATCCCACAACAATGATAGTGACATTTTCTGAAAGCCAGCAAAAATACCTACGTTTTGATGTATAATTTGTGGAAGTTGAGTGAAAATTGAGCAAGTAGCAAGAAGTTGTTCGGACATGAAGTGAAAATTGCAAAAGCTTCAGTGACACACTGGAAGCCAAGAGCATAGCAACCATAACAACGCATGTATTTTGTGAAAAATCACAATTGTGCAACTGAAAACTTTAAGAGGCATAAAAGTAAAATGGTAAAAGATTTGAAAAAGCTGAATCATACCTGAATAGCCCAATAATTTGTGAACATTTTAAAGTTTGAATGGTTGTTCTAGGTGAAAGTATGAGGAAGTAGTTAAGTTTCAAAAACAAGCAAAATTTAGCAGAATTTTGGAAGTTTCCCATTCATTTCAATGGGACAAATTAAAGGAAAAAAGTGGAATATTTTAAAAAGTATAATAGCAAAAAATAGCAAAAATCATAGCGATCATTAGCAGAAATAGCAGAATAGTTTAAAATTTGAACGGTGAAAATCGGCTGAAAATTGTGGAAGTAGTTAAGTGCCAAAAAGTGTACGGAAGCAACTGGAATAATAAAGTATAAAGAATAAAGAGAAACAGGAACTCAATAGTGTGGATGCTTAAAGCATCCACACAACTAGAAAAATTTGCATTTCCTGCGAAAATGCAGTGTGGATGCTTAAAGCTGAAGCTGCATGCAAAAAGTAGCTGAAAAAGCTGAAAAGTTGCAGAAATTGTAAAAACTTTGCAGAAGCAAAAGAACTTTGCTAAAATGGAATAACTTAGCAGAACTGCAATATCTTAGAGGAAACATAATACTTGGCAGAAATACAATAGCATAGCAGAACTTTGCAGAAATATTGTAACTTACCAGAAACATGATAACTTCTCAAAAATACAAGAACTTAGGAGATATAGTATAAGATAACAGAAAGAATATATTTAGCCAAAAATACTTAAACATTACAGAAACACTATGATTTAGAAAAATAGTACAACATAGCAGAAATACTGTGATTTACCAGAGACACTGTGATGAACTATGAATATTGTAATTTTAAATTAATACTATGTTTTAGCACAAATACTATAATTTGACAGAAATACTATCATTTGGCAGAAATACTATGATACAGGAGAAGTACTGAGATGTAGTAAAAGTACTTTGATTTAACAGAAATACAATTATGGAGGAGTAATACTTTAAAATGGGAGAAATATTGATACACACACACACACATACACAGAGCCTAAAGGGAAGAGTATTTGTGCCATGGAGTGTTAACAAGAATGTGAGGTCCATATTAGAAAAGCTCGTAAAATCACAAAAGTTTGCAGAATTGTAATAAATGATGAATATGAATTACTGGTCTGTGACAGTGTATTAATTTGTAGGGAAAAAAAATGTTGACCAAGGTGGAATCGAACCGGCGACCTTTGGCTTGCAGACCCGTGTCATTACCAACTGCGCCACTGGGAAAAAGAGCGGCCACTTGGAAAAACAGGGTGATGAGCAGTCAGAATTAGATCGAGGTGAGAGGCGAAAAACGCAGTTTTTTGGAGTTACAAAACGTTGTGTAACTCAAACACTAGGTGGACTAGAAGCATAATCCTTGTACTGGGTGAATCAGCGGACTTTGGTGTACTTTGACTGCGATTTTCATTGCTCTATGTACATCCGTCGCTGAGATATGACGAGAGAGGAAACAAAAGACCTCAGACATGATTGGCTGGCTGGGAAGCCGTGCAGGCCCTGATATGTGATATGAGTCTGAGTCCTCACAGAGGATTGGCTGCCTGGCAGAAATATATAGAAATAGTATGATTAAGCATAAATACTACATTTAGCAGAAATAGTATGATTAAGCACAAATCCTATAAAAAGCAGAAATAGTATATTAAGCACAAATCCTATAAGAAGCAGAAATAGTATATTAAGCACAAATCCTATTAAAAGCAGAAATAGTATATTAAGCACAAATCTTATAAAATAGCAGACATAGTATGAATTAGCAGAATAGTAATACGTTAAACAGAAAAATTGGAAAAGCAAAATGGACAGCTGAAAAAATGCTGAACATGCTGAGGGTCACTTAAATATACTTGTTAAATGAAAAAAATCAGCAAAAAAAATATATATAACAGCCACACAATCAGAAATATGTACACATAAGGAAGCACACATGCACAGAGAGACACACACACAAGATCCAATTCAGTCAACCAGTCTAAATATATTGAATTTGAATCTTAGAATGAGATCATCCCATTAAAAGCCTCTCTCTCTCTCTCTCTCTCACACACACACACACACACACACACACACACACACACACACACACACACACACACACACACACACACACAGGGAGAGAGAAGTAAGTTTCTAGGTCAGCCTGGGAGCTGCTGAATTTGAATCCACCAATCAGAGAGCCTGTGTACTTTTTCCCGCCAAAACATGTGCCTCTTTTTACACACGCAGCACAGAGAGGCACAGGATTATTGCAGCCTATTTCTCATAGTGAGAACTCCCCTCAAACAAATGACCATAATTTCCAAACCGTAGGGGCTAGAGCGGTCATTCTTACACCGTTTTGTTCAGAAGAGATGGGGGAATCTTCCAGTGTTTACAATTTATCATTAAAATATGAATTATTAAAGATATTTGACTTCTAATGCACCATAACTGAGTAGAGCGAAGCAAAAACTGCCTTGACTTGCCCTCAAACAACACTTTCTAACTCTAAATCTATTTGGAGTATCGATATCATTCTTTCACCGTAAGAGACAGCAGGCTTTGGTGAACAATCATGGAAATTTTCAGGTCTCTGTGGAAATCCAACAAAAAGTTATGACGAGAGAAAAAAGTGGTTCATTTCCACAGTTTGAAATCTGAAGAAATCTGAGCGAAGGACGAATTTCCTACCCTCAAACAAGTCCAACTCATTTCAGAACGGTAATAGGTGAGAAAGAAATTCTTGAATTGTGAGCGTCAGGGGTGTCTGAAGATATTCGGGGACAAGCCTCATGTCTTAACTTTGCTTCGTTAAGGAGATATGACGATTCGAATATGCCTCTCATTACAGAAATCCAGCGGTGATTTTGAACAAGCTCTCCATTCACTTTATATGGAGAGTTTTCTGACATTGTGTTGGTCTGAGGAGATTTGCGAAAATTCTATAAATCCCACAACAATGATAGTGACATTTCCTGAAAGCCAGCAAAAATACCTACGTTTTGATGTATAATTTGTGGAAGTTGAGTGAAAATTGAGCAAGTAGCAAACAGTTGTTCGGACATGAAGAGAAGACTGCAAAACCTTCAGTGACACACTGGAAGCCAAGAGCATAGCAACCATAACAACGCATGTATTTTGTGAAAAATCACAATTTTGCAACTCAAAACTTTAAGAGGCATAAAAGTAAAACAGTAGAAGATTTGAAAAAGCTGAATCATACCTGAATAGCCCAATAATTTGTGAACATTTTAAAATTTGAATGGTTGTTCTAGGTGAAAATATGAGGAAGTAGTTAAGTTTCAAAAACAAGCAAATTTTAGCAGAATTGCAGAAGTTTCCCATTCATTTCAATGGGACAAATTAAAGGAAAAAAGCTTAATATTTTAAAAAGTATAATAGCAAAAAATACCAAAAGTCATAGCGCACATTAGCAGAAATAGCAGAATAGTTTAAAATTTGAACGGTGAAAATCGGCTGAAAATTGTGGAAGTAGTTAAGTGCCAAAAAGTGTACGGAAGCAACTAGAATAATAATAATAAAGAATAAAGAGAAACAGGAACTCAATAGTGTGGATGCTTAAGCATCCACACAATAACTAGAAAAATTTGCATTTCCTGCGAAAATGCAGTGTGGATGCTTAAAGCTGAAGCTGTATGCAAAAAGTAGCTTAAAAAGCTGAAAAGTTGCAGAAATTGTAAAAACTTTGCAGAAGCAAAAGAAGTTTGCTAAAATGGAATAACTTAGCAGAACTGCAATATCTTAGAGGAAACATAATACTTGGCAGAAATACAATAGCATAGCAGAATTTAGCAGAAATATTGTAACTTACCAGAAACATGATAACTTCTCAAAAATACAAGAATTTAGGAGAAATAGTATAAGATAACAGAAAGAATATATTTAGCCAAAAATACTTAAACATTACAGAAACACTATGATTTAGAAAAATAGTACAACAGAGCAGAAATATTGTGATTTACCAGAGACATTGTGATGAACTATGAATATTGTAATTTTAAATTAAGACTATGTTTTAGCACAAATATTATAATTTGGCAGAAATACTATAATTTAGCACAAATACTATAAAAAGCAGAAATACTATAATTTAGCAGAAATACTATATTAAGCACAAACCCTATAAAAAGCAGAAATACTGTACTATGATTTGGTAGAAAAAACTATAATTAATCAGAAATACTATATTTGGCAGAAATACGGTATTTGGCACAAATCTTATAAAATAGCAGAAATAGTATGATTTAGCACAATAGTAATAACTTAAACAGAAAAATTGGAAAAGCAAAAATGGACAGCTGAAAAAATGATGAACATGCTGAAGGTCCCTCAACTATACTTGTTAAATGAAAAAAATCAGCAAAAAAATCTATAACAGCCACACAATCACAAATATGTACACATAAGAAAACACACATGCACAGAGAGACACACACACAAGATCCAATTCAGTCAACCAGTCTAAATATATTGAATTTGAATCTTAGAATGAGATCATCCCATTAAAAGCCTCTCTCTCTCTCTCTCTCTCTCTCTCTCTGTCACACACACACACACACACACACACACACACACACACACACACACACACACACACACACACACACACACACAGAGGGAGAGAAAAGTGAGTTTCTAGGTCAGCCTGGGAGCTGCTGAATTTGAATCCACCAATCAGAGAGCCTGTGCACTCTTTCCCTCCAAAACAGGTGCATCCTTTTTACACACGCAGCACAGAGAGACACAGGATCATTGCAGTCTATTTCTCATAATGACGACTCCCCTCAAACAAATGACCATAATTTCCTAACCGTAGGAGCTAGAACGGTCATTCTTACACCGTTTTGTTCAGAAGAGATGGGGGAATCTTCAAGTGTTGACAATTTATCATTAAAATATGAATTTTTAGAGATATATGACACGGATGACTTGTTGACTTAGAAGCCACGAATTCCCCAATATGCAAATTTGAATACCTGGAGCCCACATACATGATTGGCTGGCTGGGAAGCTGTGCAGGCCCTGATTTGTGGATTTGAATTCCTCAGCCCTCAGATATGATTGGCTGGCTTAGAAGCCATGAAGTCCCCAATATGCAAATTTGAATGCCTCAGGACACATATATGATTGGCTGAGAAACCGTGCAGGACCTGATTTGAAAATTTGAATGTCTAAGTCCTCACAGAGGATTGGCTGCCTGGGGACCAGGCAGAAATATATAGAAATACTATGATTAAGCATAAATACTACATTTAGTAGAAATACTATGTTTTAGCACAAATCCTATAAAAAGCAGAAATACTATAATTTAGCAGAAATACTATATTAAGCACAAATCCTATAAAAAGCAGAAATAGTATGATTTAGCAGAAATACTATAATTTAGCAGAAATACCATATTAAGCACAAATCATATAAAAAGCAGAAATACTATATTAAGCACAAATTCTATAAAAAGCAGAAATACTATATTAAGCACAAATCCTATTAAAAGCAGAAATACTATATTAAGCACAAATCTTATGAAATAGCAGAAACAGTATGATTTAGCACAATAGTAATAAGTTAAACAGAAAAATTGGAAAAGCAAAATGGACAGCTGAAAAAATGCTGAACATGCTGAGGGTCCCTCAAATATACTTGTTAAATGAAAAAATCAGCATAAAAATGCACAGGGAGAGAGAAGTAAGTTTCTAGGTCAGCCTGGGAGCTGCTGAATTTGAATCCACCAATCAGAGAGCCTGTGTACTTTTTCCCGCCAAAACAGGTGCATCTTTTTACACACGCAGCAGAGAGAGGCACAGGATTATTGCAGCCTATTTCTCATAGTGAGGACTCCCCTCAAACAAATGACCATAATTTCCTAACCGTAGGGGCTAGAGCGGTCATTCTTACACCGTTTTGTTCAGAAGAGATGGGGGAATCTTCCAGTGTTAACAATTTATCATTAAAATGTGAATTTTTAGAGATATACGACATGGATGACTTGTTGACTTAGAAGCCACGAATTCCCCCAATATGCAAATTTGAATGCCTGAGGCCACATATATGATTGGCTGCCTGGGAAGCCGTGCAGGCCCTGATTTGTGGATTTGAATTCCTCAGCCCTCAGATATGATTGGCTGGCTTAGAAGCCATGAAGGCCCCAATATGCAAATTTGAATGCCTCAGGACACATATATGATTGGCTGGGAAACCGTGCAGGCCCTGATTTGAAAATTTGAATGTCTAAGTCCTCACAGAGGATTGGCTGCCTGGGGACCTGGCAGAAATATATAGAAATACTATGATTAAGCATAAATACTACATTTAGTAGAAATACTATGTTTTAGCACAAATACTATAAAAAGCAGAAATACTATATTAAGCACAAATCCTATAAAAAGCAGAATACTATATTAAGCACAAATTCTATAAAAAGCAGAAATACTATATTAAGCACAAATTCTATAAAAAGCAGAAATACTATATTAAGCACAAATCCTATTAAAAGCAGAAATACTATATTAAGCACAAATCTTATAAAATAGCAGAAACAGTATGATTTAGCACAATAGTAATAAGTTAAACAGAAAAATTGGAAAAGCAAAATGGACAGCTGAAAAAATGCTGAACATGCTGAGGGTCCCTCAAATATACTTGTTAAATGAAAAAATCAGCAAAAAAATGCACAGGGAGAGAGAAGTAAGTTTCTAGGTCAGCCTGGGAGCTGCTGAATTTGAATCCACCAATCAGAGAGCCTGTGTACTTTTTCCCGCCAAAACATGTGCCTCTTTTTACACACGCAGCACAGAGAGGCACAGGATTATTGCAGCCTATTTCTCATAGTGAGGACTCCCCTCAAACAAATGACCATAATTTCCAAACCGTAGGGGCTAGAGCGGTCATTCTTACACCGTTTTGTTCAGAAGAGATGGGGGAATCTTCCAGTGTTTACAATTTATCATTAAAATATGAATTATTAAAGATATTTGACTTCTAATGCACCATAACTGAGTAGAGTGAAGCAAAAACTGCCTTGACTTGCCCTCAAACAACGCTTTGTGACTTGAAATCTATTTGGAGTATCGATATCATTCTTTCACCGTAAGAGATAGCAGGCTTTGGTGAACAATCATGGAAATTTTCAGGTCTCTGTGGAAATCCAACAAAAAGTTATGACGAGAGAAAAAAGTGGTTCATTTCCACAGTTTGAAATCTGAAGAAATCTGAGCGAAGGACGAATTTCCTACCCTCAAACAAGTCCAACTCATTTCAGAACGGTAATAGGTGAGAAAGAAATTCTTGAATTGTGAGCGTCAGGGGTGTCTGAAGATATTCGGGGACAAGCCTCATGTCTTAACTTTGCTTCGTTAAGGAGATATGACGATTCGAATATGCCTCTCATTACAGAAATCCAGCGGTGATTTTGAACAAGCTCTCCATTGACTTTATATGGAGAGTTTTCTGACATTGTGTTGGTCTGAGGAGATTTGCGAAAATTCTATAAATCCCACAACAATGATAGTGACATTTCCTGAAAGCCAGCAAAAATACCTACGTTTTGATGTATAATTTGTGGAAGTTGAGTGAAAATTGAGCAAGTAGCAAACAGTTGTTCGGACATGAAGAGAAGACTGCAAAACCTTCAGTGACACACTGGAAGCCAAGAGCATAGCAACCATAACAACGCATGTATTTTGTGAAAAATCACAATTTTGCAACTCAAAACTTTAAGAGGCATAAAAGTAAAACAGTAGAAGATTTGAAAAAGCTGAATCATACCTGAATAGCCCAATAATTTGTGAACATTTTAAAATTTGAATGGTTGTTCTAGGTGAAAATATGAGGAAGTAGTTAAGTTTCAAAAACAAGCAAATTTTAGCAGAATTGCAGAAGTTTCCCATTCATTTCAATGGGACAAATTAAAGGAAAAAAGCTTAATATTTTAAAAAGTATAATAGCAAAAAATACCAAAAGTCATAGCGCACATTAGCAGAAATAGCAGAATAGTTTAAAATTTGAACGGTGAAAATCGGCTGAAAATTGTGGAAGTAGTTAAGTGCCAAAAAGTGTACGGAAGCAACTAGAACTAGAAAAATTTGCATTTCCTGCGAAAATGCAGTGTGGATGCTTAAAGCTGAAGCTGTATGCAAAAAGTAGCTGAAAAAGCTGAAAAGTTGCAGAAATTGTAAAAACTTTGCAGAAGCAAAAGAAGTTTGCTAAAATGGAATAACTTAGCAGAACTGCAATATCTTAGAGGAAACATAATACTTGGCAGAAATACAATAGCATAGCAGAATTTAGCAGAAATATTGTAACTTACCAGAAATATGATAACTTCTCAAAAATACAAGAATTTAGGAGAAATAGTATAAGATAACAGAAAGAATATATTTAGCCAAAAATACTTAAACATTACAGAAACACTATGATTTAGAAAAATAGTACAACAGAGCAGAAATATTGTGATTTACCAGAGACACTGTGATGAACTATGAATATTGTAATTTTAAATTAAGACTATGTTTTAGCACAAATATTATAATTTGGCAGAAATACTATAATTTAGCAGAAATACTATATTAAGCACAAATCCTATGAAAAGCAGAAATAGTATGATTAAGCATAAATACTACATTTAGCAGAAATACTATATTAAGCACAAATCTTATAAAAAGCAGAAATAGTATATTAAGCACAAATCTTATAAAATAGCAGAAATAGTGTGATTTAGCACAATAGTAATAAGTTAAACAGAAAAATTGGAAAAGCAAAATGGACAGCTGAAAAAATGCTGAACATGCTGAGGTTCCCTCAAATATACTTGTTAAATGACAAAAAATCTGCAAAAAAATTTATGACAGCCACACAATTACAAATATGTACACATGAGGAAACACACATGCACAGAGACACACACACAAGATCCAATTCAGTCAACCAGTCTAAATATATTGAATTTGAATCTTACAATGGGATCATCCCATTAAAAGGCTTTCTCTCTCTCTCTCTCTCTCTGTCACACACACACACACACACACACACACACACACACACACACACACACACACACACACAGGGAGAGAGAAGTAAGTTTCTAGGTCAGCCTGGGAGCTGCTGAATTTGAATCCACCAGAGTGGCTGTTTATGTTTTCCCGCCAAAACAGGTGCATCTTTTTACACACGCGGCACAGAGAGGCACAGGATTATTGCAGTCTATTTCTCATAGTGAGGACTCCCCTCAAACAAATGACCATAATTTCCTAACTGTAGGGGCTAGAGCGGTCATTCTTACACCGTTTTGTTCACAAGAGATGGGGGAATCTTCCAGTGTTGACAATTTATCATTAAAATATGAATTTTTAGAGATATATGACATGGATGACTTGTTGACTTAGAAGCCATGAATTCCCCAATATGCAAATTTGAATGCCTCAGGACACATATATGATTGGCTGGGAAACCGTGCAGGCCCTGATTTGAAAATTTGAATGTCTCAGTCCTCACAGAGGATTGGCTGCCTGGGGACCTGGCAGAAATATATAGAAATACTATGATTAAGCATAAATACTACATTTAGTAGAAATACTATGTTTTAGCACAAATACTATAAAAAGCAGAAATACTATAATTTAGCAGAAATACTATATTAAGCACAAATCCTATAAAAAGCAGAAATACTATATTAGGTACAAATCCTATAAAAAGCAGAAATACTATATTAAGCACAAATCCTATTAAAAGCAGAAATAATATATTAAGCACAAATCTTATGAAATAGCAGAAACAGTATGATTTAGCACAATAGTAATAAGTTAAACAGAAAAATTGGAAAAGGAAAATGGACAGCTGAAAAAATGCTGAACATGCTGAGGGTCCCTCAAATATACTTGTTAAATGAAAAAAATCGGCAAAAAAAATATAACAGCCACACAATCACAAATATGGACACATAAGGAAACACACAGTCACCCAGTCTAAATATATTGAATTTGAATCTTAGAATGAGATCATCCGATTAAAAGCCTTTCTCTCTCTCTCTCTCTCTCTCTCTCACTCTCTCTCACACACACACACACACACACACACACACACACACACACACACACACACACACACACATACACACAGGGAGAGAGAAGTAAGTTTCTAGGTCAGCCTGGGAGCTGCTGAATTTGAATCCACCAATCAGAGAGCCTGTGCACTTTTTCCCTCCAAAACAGGTGCTTCTGTTTACACACGCAGCACAGAGAGGCACAGGATTTTTGCAGTCTATTTCTCATAGTGACGACTCCCCTCAAACAAATGACCATAATTTCCTAACCGTAGGGGCTAGAACGGTCATTCTTACACCGTTTTGTTCAGAAGAGATGGGGGAATCTTCAAGTGTTGACAATTTATCATTAAAATATGAATTTTTAGAGATATATGACATGGATGACTTGTTGACTTAGAAGCCACGAATTCCCCAATATGCAAATTTGAATGCCTGAGGCCACATATATGATTGGCTGGCTGGGAAGCCGTGCAGGCCCTGATTTGTGGATTTGAATTCCTCAGCCCTCAGATATGATTGGCTGGCTTAGAAGCCATGAAGGCCCCAATATGCAAATTTGAATGCCTCAGGACACATATATGATTGGCTGGGAAGCCGTGCAGGCCCTGATTTGAAAATTTGAATGTCTCAGTCCTCACAGAGGATTGGCTGCCTGGGGACCTGACAGAAATATATAGAAATACTATGATTAAGCATAAATACTACATTTAGTAGAAATACTATGTTTTAGCACAAATCCTATAAAAAGCAGAAATACTATAATTTAGCAGAAATACTATATTAAGCACAAATCCTATAAAAAGCAGAAATACTATATTAGGTACAAATCCTATAAAAAGCAGAAATACTATATTAGGCACAAATAGTATAAAAAGCAGAAATACTATAATTTAGCAGAAATACTATGTTAGGCACAAATCCTATAAAAAGAATAAATACTATAATTTAGCAGAAATACTATATTAGGCACAAATCTTATGAAAAGCAGAAATAGTATGATTTAGCAGAAATACTGTATTTAGCACAAGTACCGAAAAGTACCAGAAATACTATGATTTAGCAGAATAGTAATAACTTACAAAATTACAAATATGGAGGCATATTGAAACACAAATGCACAGAGGGACACACAAACACAGGCTCTAATCCAGTCAACCAGTCTAACTATATTCAATTTAAATCCTACAATGACATGCTGCCAAATAAGGGCAGGGCCCTCTCTCTCCCACTACACACACACACACACACACACACACACACACACACACACACACACACACACACACACAGAGGGAGAGAGCTGCCGAATTTAAATCCACCAATCAGAGTGGCTGTTTACGTTTTCCCGCCAAAACAGGTGCATCCTTTTTACACACGCAGCACAGAGAGGCACAGGATTATTGCAGCCTATTTCTCATAGTGATGACTCCCCTCAAACAAATGACCATAATTTCCTAACCGTAGGGGCTAGAGCGGTCATTCTTACACCGTTTTGTTCAGAAGAGATGGGGGAATCTTCCAGTGTTTACAATTTATCATTAAAATATGAATTATTAAAGATATTTGACTTGTAATGCACCATAACTGAGTAGAGCGAAGCAAAAACTGCCTTGACTTGCCCTCAAACAACGCTTTCTAACTCGAAATCTATTTGGAGTATCGATATCATTCTTTCACCGTAAGAGACAGCAGGCTTTGGTGAACAATCATGGAAATTTTCAGGTCTCTGTGGAAATCCAACAAAAAGTTATGACGAGAGAAAAAAGTGGTTCATTTCCACAGTTTGAAATCTGAAGAAATCTGAGCGAAGGACGAATTTCCTACCCTCAAACAAGTCCAACTCATTTCAGAATGGTAATAGGTGAGAAAGAAATTCTTGAATTGTGAGCGTCACGAGTGTCTGAAGATATACCGGGACAAGCCTCATGTCTTAACTTTGCTTCGTTAAGGAGATATGACGATTCGAATATGCCTCTCATTACAGAAATCCAGCGATGATTTTGAACAAGCTCTCCATTGACTTTCTATGCAGAGTTTTGAGACCTTGTGTTGGTCTGAGGAGATTTGCCAAAATTCTATAAATCCCACAACAATGATAATGACATTTTCTGAAAGCCAGCAAAAATACCTACGTTTTGATGTATAATTTGTGGAAGTTGAGTGAAAATTGAGCAAGTAGCAAACAGTTGTTCGGACATGAAGAGAAGGCTGCAAAAGCTTCAGTGTCACACTGGAAGCCAAGAGCATAGCAACCATAACAACGCATGTATTTTGTGAAAAATCACAATTTTGCAACTCAAAACTTTAAGAGGCATAAAAGTAAAACGGTAAAATATTTGAAAAAGCTGAAACATACATGAATAGCCCAATAATTTGTGAACATTTTAAAGTTTGAATGGTTGTTCTAGGTGAAAATTTGAGGAAGTAGTTAAGTTTCAAAAACAAGCAAAATTTAGCAGAATTGCTGAAGTTTCCCATTAATTTCAATGGGACAAATTAAAGGAAAAAAGTGGAATATTTTAAAAAGTATAATAGTTAAAAATACCAAAAGATATAGCCGGCATTAGCAAAAATAGCAGAATAGTTTAAAATTTGAATGGTGAAAATCGGCTGAAAATTGTGGAAGTAGTTAAGTGCCAAAAAGTGTACGGAAGCAACTAGAATAAAGTATAAAGAATAAAGAGAAACAGGAACTCAATAGTGTGGATGCTTAAAGCATCCACACAATAATAAAGAATAAAGAGAAACAGGAACTCAATAGTGTGGATGCTTAAAGCATCCACACAATAATAACTAGAAAAATTTGCATTTCCTGCGAAAATGCAGTGTGGATGCTTAAAGCTGAAGCTGTATGCAAAAAGTAGCTGAAAAAGCTGAAAAGTTGCAGAAATTGTAAAAACTTTGCAGAAGCAAAGGAACTTTGCTAAAATGGAATAACTTAGCAGAACTGCAATCACTTAGAGGAAACTGTAAAGCTGAAGCTGTCTGCTGAAAATAGTTGAAAATAGCTGAAGAAGCTGAAGAAATCAAAGTCAGTGTTTAAAAAGTTTTTGAAATTTTAATAACTTTGCAGAAGAACATCAAGTTAGCAAAAATGTAATAACTTAGCAGAAATGCAATAACTTAGAAGAAACATAACAATTCAGCAGAAATGTTGTAGTTTACCAGAAGCTACAACTTAGCAGAAATGTAATAATTGATTAAAAAATTAATAACTTGGCAGAAATATTACAACTTACCAGAACTGCTATAATTTTGCAGAAATGTAATTATTAGGAAAAAAATTTATACAGATAACAGCTGAAAACGATGAAGTAACCTCAAAGTTACTTGTTTAACTGTGAAAAATGACCAGAAACATTAGAAAAGAAAGAAAACCAATTCAATTCAATTTATATAGCAAGAAATCACAACAAAAGTCACCTTAAGGCGCTTCATAGATACAGAGAAAAACCCAACAATCATATGACATATGACCCCTATGAGCAAGCACTTTGGCGACAGTGGGAAGGAAAAACTCCCTTTTAACAGGAAGAAACCTCCAGCAGAACCAGGCTCAGGGAGGGGCGGCCATCTGCTGCGACCGGTTGGGGTGAGAGAAGGAAGACAGGAATACCAGCCAGCAGATAAACTGATGTGAAACAAAACCAAGGTAAAATTGCAGAATTTACACAGTTGGTGAAATGTAAAAATGGCAACATAAAAACCCCAAACAAACAAACAAAAAAAAACTAAACAACATTTAGTTAATAAATGCACAAGATGATTCGATGATAAATATGGTACCAATCTACAAAATACTGTCGAAATGAAGTCCACATTGTGATATATTTCAGGTGTGGAGAGTCACACAGCTAAACAATCGATGTGCATATTTAAAGAATCAAATAAAGAACATTGTTGTGGAATAAATTACAGTGAATAATAATCACTGCCCTGCGTTAGAGAGTGACTTATGATGAGGTATTAATTGGCTTAACTTTACCTCTAACAGCTTTTCAGATAGTGCTGTGACCAGGGTGAAATCCATCATAAAGTAACTGTAAACAGTAGAACCATTAGCATGAATGTTATGGTTCTACCCTGATCAAAACTCAAGTCTGCTGTTTGACCTGATATAAAATGATAAAGAGGAACACATATAAATGACCTTTATGAACTTTTCAAAATGACTTTATATGTCTGACCCATTATCTATATATATTAGAGCAGATGTGGAAAACCACTGTTAGACCTACTCTATACTAACACAAACACAGTCAAAAATTCATTGCTAGTGTGACATGTGGTCCTTTTTGCCTTTGACCAATGATATGCTGGTTACTTGGACCAGTTTAGTATTTGCTGTCACAGAGGAATGTTAACCATAAATCCAAAAGACAAAACTGAAAAAATATGTTAATTGCAAACATGTTTTTGCTTAGTAAGAGGATTGAAATTACATGGAAACTGTCACCTTAAAGCCTCATTGTAAATATCATCACAAACAGATGTTTTCCACACGGTTAACAAAGCTCCACCACATCCAATCACTGCATATAAATCTAAAGGAAAACAACAACAAATAAAATGTAATTAACACAAGTGAAGTCTAAGGAGCTTGGAAAGAAAAGCGTCTGGACTTCTTTGAGTTCCTCGAAGACGTTTCACCTCTCATCCGAGAAGCTTCTTCAGTTCTAAGGGTCAATGGTGGAGAGTCCCAGATTTAAACCCAGTGGGAGTTTCCCCCCAAAGAGGGACAAAGAACCCCCTGATGATCCTCTACCTAATCACATGAGCCAAGGTGTGAAAGTGGGTGTGGGTCCCAATCAGCCAGGGTTTCGGGTGAGCTCATTGTGAAACCTGGCCCCACCCTATCATGTGATTTCCCGAGGTCAGGAAATCACCCACGCCCACTCCCAGGATGTGAGTGGACGTTACGGTGTCTGGGGAGGGAACTCAAAACTGGATTATAGATGGCAGACAGTTGGTGTCATAAACCACCGCCTCTGTTTAAAGATGGTCGCTCACAGTGGACGTAAATGGCTTCTTTCACTCCTCCATCTGTCCAAAATGTGAACATTGGCATCCTCAAAGACTGACCTTTGTCCTTTAGATGCAGATGAACTGCTGAGTCTTGTCCCGTGGAGGTGGCTCTTCTATGTTGTGCCATGTGCTTGTGAAGTGGCTGTTTGGTCTCTCCGATGTAGAAGTCTGGGCATTCCTCGCTGCACTGTACAGCGTACACCACATTGTTAAGTTTGTGTTTAGGAGTTTTGTCTTTCGGGTGAACCAGTTTCTGTCTGAGTGTGTTACTGGGTCTGAAGTACACTGGGATGTCGTATTTGGAGAAAACTCTCCTGAGTTTTTCTGATACACCGGCTACATAGGGGATGACAATGTTGTTGTGTCTGTCTTTCTTATCCTCCCTCGCTGGTGTCTGATGTTCTTTTCTGTGAAGCTGGAATGCAGGCACACTGGACGAGCTTATTCTAAAAAATACAGAAAAAGGAACATTTTATTTGTGTTAAGGCCTAAAAACTACAAATAAGTTATACAATGAACAATATTGAAATACCTTATAGGTGCTGCAGGCCATATAACCAGAATCCAGAGCAATCTCACACTCACATGATGGTGAGGAAAGACATGAGCTCTGCAGTGAGGTTTGAATGTCTCAGTTGGAACACTGAAGAACTCAGAAGACAGCAATACCTGCACAGAGAGACAGAGTAGAAAAAGCATAGATTTGTAATCCATAATGTGAATTAAAACTCAAAAAGTGTCAACAAGTATAATCATTTGAGTGTGGAATTATTTATGCAATAAACAGGATTTAAATTAATTAATTGAATTAAAAAACACTGACATTTGTTTTTTTAAATCAAAGATAAAGAATGATACCGCTCTCTGCTCTGAGGATCACTGAGCATCTCTGACAGGAAATACAGTTTCCTCAGTATGAGTCATCATTGATGGTCTCAGAGGTGTGTAGTGTGGCAGCATGATGATGGTCTCCAGATCAGGCAGGAGGTCAGGTGATGGGTGTGTCATCTTCTCCATTGAAGACACACTGGTATGGCAGTTCATAACACAGCAGTCTCCTTGTGGCATGTAGTTATCTGTGCAGTCCAGCACTGATGGATCAAGTTTGGCTCAGCAGTTCATGAAGATGGTGTTAAGATGTTGTTGTTTCAGCTGAGGATGGTGAAGTTTGAAGGTTTTGCCACAAAGGAGACTGTGCCGTGTCTGAAAAAATATATCTACAAAACAAGTGCTTTTAACACCACCCACCCAGCTCAGCCCCCAAGTGTCTATGTAATGCTGGTATGGGGTGTCGGTTACTAAGTCTAATTAGTACATAGGGGATGACAATGTTGTTGCATCTGTCTTTCTTATCCTCCCTCGCTGGTATCTGATGTTCTTTTCTGTGCATCTTTGCTGACTTTATAAACGCCCAATTAGGATAGCCACACGTTTTGAGTGCTTCCTTTACATGTGTGTGTTCCTTCTTTTTCCCTTCAGGCTTAGAGGGAACATGTTCTGCCCGGTGGTGTAGGGTCCTAATTACTCCAAGTTTGTGTTCCAGAGGGTGATGGGAGTCAAAGAGGAGGTACTGGTCCGTGTGTGTGGGCTTCCAGTAAACTTCGATGTTGAGTTTGCCGTTCTCTTCAATGTGCACAGCGCAGTCCAGGAAAAGCAAACAGTCGTCCTTTGTGTCTTCCCTGGTGAACTTGATGTTTTTATCCACGGCGTTAATGTGCGCAGTGAAGGATTCCACTTCTTGCCTTTTGATTTTGACCCAGGTGTCGTCTACATATCTCTACCAGTGGCTGGGTACTCTTCCTTTGAAAGAGCCAAGAGCCTTCCTTTCCACTTCCTCCATGTAAAGGTTGGCTACAATAGGTGACACGGGGGAGTCCATGGCACAGCCATGTTTTTGTCTGTAGAAACCCTCGTTGTATTTGAAATATGTAGTGGTGAGGCAGAGGTCTAACAGTGTGCACATCTGATCGGGTGTGAAGTTGGTCCTGTCTTCCAAGGAGCTGTCTTCTTGCAGTCGTTTTCTGACAGTCTCCACTGCCTCTGTAGTGGGTATGCAAGTGAAGAGAGAGACTACATCAAAGGACATCATGAGAACCTTCACAGACATGACACAAGGGAAGACTTTTGATTTAATAACTAAGCTTAAAACAAGTGTTACCTTTGAATATTTGTGGGAAAAATCTGATGCTACCCCAAGAATACAAAGCCACACTGGAAATGATGACAGGCTTGCAGCCCTCTGTCTTCCTGGAGTGAGGTGCCCGATCAGTAGAAGTGAATTGACAGAAGTCAGTGTCTGTAAGAGTGGCCAAACACTGATACTCTGTCCACTTGCGTAGAGTCTAAGAAGCTGGAATGCAGGCACACTGGACGAGCTTGTTCTAAAAAATACAGAAAAAGGAACATTTTTTTTGTCTGTAGAAACCCTAAAAACTACAAATAAGTTATACAATGAACAATGTTGTAATACCTTATAGGTGCTGCGGGCCACATAACCAGAATCCAGAGCAATCTCACACTCACATGATGGTGAGGAAAGACATGAGCTCTGCAATGAGGTTTGAAGGCCTCAGTTGGGACACGGAAGAACTCAGAAGACAGCAATACCTGCACAGAGAGACAGAGTAGAAAAAGCATAGATTTGTAATCCATAATGTGAATTAAAACTCAAAAAGTGTCAACAAGTATAATCATTTGAGTGTGGAATTATTTATGCAATAAACAGGATTTTAATTAATTAATTGAATTAAAAACACTGACATTTTTTTTTATCAAAGATAAAGAATGATACCTCTCTCTGCTCTGAGGATCACTGAGCATCTCTGACAGGAAATACAGTTTCCTCAGTATGAGTCATCATTGATGGTCTCAGAGGTGTGTAGTGTGGTAGCATGATGATGGTCTCCAGATCAGGCAGGAGGTCAGGTGATGGGTGTGTCATCTTCTCCATTGAAGACACACTGGTATGGCAATTCATAACACAGCAGTCTCCTTGTGGCATGTAGTTATCTGTGCAGTCCAGCACTGATGGATCAGGTTTGGCTCAGCAGTTCATGAAGATGGTGTCTGAAAAAATATATCTAACAAAACACGTGCTTATAACACCACCCACCCAGCTCAGCCCCCAAGTGTCTATGTAATGCTGGTATGGGGTGTCGGTTACTAAGTCTAATTAGTGCATCAGAAAGCGGGGGCTACACCTAAAGCCCACACTTTTTGATGTCTTTGTTTATTAGCAGCTTTTTCCAGCTGCTCAGAGAATTCTGACTTGGCCTTTATCCACCCAAACCCAAACCCACCCGGATAAAGGCCAAGTCAAACTCACACACCATACCAGCATTACATAGACACTTGGGGGCTGATCTGGGTGGGTGGTGTTAAACTGTAGTCGGGAACTTTCAGAAAACTATCCATTTACTTCTAAATCAGTTTTTATACATATTCTGTAAGCTGTACTAATGTTTTTCTCTACATAATGTATCATTATAGACATCTCTGGTAGCCTAAAGATAGTTTATAACTTTTGACATTTTTTACCTGTAAAACATGATAAGCAAAAACTCATTCATCACAAAAACTTTTGATTCTACAAAAGCTACTATAATCAAGAAAATATAATTGTCTGTATTTATTCATGTGACCCATAATAAATACCTGCATTTATGTGGGATTTATTTATTTACTATTTCATATTTTCAAGCCCTTGGAGGGGAAGATCTCGTTTGTTGAGCTACATACGTCACAGTAAAAAGATTTAGTCATTTAAAACATGAGAATAAAAGAAATGATGTTGGTTTAATAAATGTTGCAGCACATTTCAGATCAGAGGTGCATGATAGCAGATGTTCTCTGCTCTGCATGAAGTTCAGCAATGATTTGGTGAAATGATTAATAACATTGCAATAAGAAAGGGTCTTCTTACAGACAGAGTAGGGAAGACAATTTTTTCAATGAAAAATATTTTTCATGCTCTACAATCAGTAAACTCTGTAACAAACATGATCTGTAATTGTTTCAAAACTCACCAGACGACTTCATGATTGGCTCGAGGACAGGACACAAAACACAGGGTTGTGGTAACTGTAATATGATCTCAGAACACCTGAATATAGACATTTCTGTGGCTGAGAAATAAAAATGAGGTCAAGCAGGGTGTTCTTGTCTGTAGTGCCAGAAGTGATCAGCTGTGAATACCCTCTCGACTGAAACTGCTCCAGAATCTGTTTTCTTCCACTCTGCAACTGGTTCTCATTAAAATCTCCACACACAATTATTGGGTGACAGTCCATTATTTCAAGTGAATCTAAAAGACTTACCAGGTTTTGCATGAATGGTGTCAAACTGTAGTCAGGGGGTCTGTACACAACAGCAATGAGTGCAGGGAATGGAGCCTGAACCTTCAACACTAAAAACTCAAGATCAGTGACATTATGCAGATACTGTTTTACCTGAACCTGAAAATGATTCCTCAAATACACAACAACTCCCCCACCACTTCTGCTGGCCATGTGAGGAAAGTTTGTGTAGGACACATGTCTGTTGCGTTTGAACATGGTGTAGCCGTCCAAATGAAGACTGTCTGCAACAAAGGAGCCTTGAAGGTGAGACTCAGTGAGACACAAAACATCTGCTAAACACATTTCATGATGACTCTTGATGTCACTGATGTGAGATGGCAAACCCTCTGTATTGTGATGGATCAGTGTAAGAGTGTCAAGTCTGCTGGCTGTTTCTCTGACCTGAAGAAGAGGCATCATTTCCTCAACACTGGCTTGTCTCATGGTTTGGAGCGCTGCAGTTACCTCGGGATTGGCGTAAATCTTTTTCTCATCCAAGTCCTGCAAATAGAGTCCACTGAGAGACGTCACCCTGCTGAGAGCAACGTAAGCCATACCTGGTTCAAAAATGTTCTTCATTGAAACTACAGCTGTCTGTGTTGTAAGACCCTGAGTTTTGTGAATTGTGCAAGCGAATGCTAGCTTTACAGGAAACTGTCTGCGTACCGCTCCTTTAAACTTCAGACTCTCCTCTGCTCTCTCAATGTAAACCAGATCATCAGAAGCTGCATTAGCACTGCGGTTGTGTCTCATAGGCTGCCGGTTGTCCATCCTGAGCCCCAGTTTAATTATGTGTCCATCATTTTCAGATCTCACCACCTTTACCAGTATACCAAAAGCACCGTTGACCAAACCGTTTAGTGTGTCCAAGTTTCTGGTCAGCATGACTCGAGCTCCTTCAGCAACATTCAGAGTGTCAGGTAAATCATTTCTCCCACCTGTAAATGGTTTGTCTCTTCGTTCCATTCTGCCTGTACATTTATCCTTCTGGAAATCGTCTGCATTGATGATTATGATGTTTGAATGAAGCTTCTTCAGGGTATCTGTGTTGTGGGATTCCACATTCTTGTTGGTGGCATAAATGTGTAAGACCTCAGTTGGACATTCTTCTGGTGCAGTCACAGCCTGTGACAACAAATCTCTGTCGCACTGAGAAAGCTCATCTGTCTTTTCTTTGACTCTAATCCTGTTCAGCATCTCTGCAAAGGCCACATCATCTTTCTGACGCATGATCTCGGTTAGAGTGATCATCTGAAAATGTTCCTGCCATAGGTCAATCTGTTCTGGATCGTAAACACAGAGAGGTTTAGACTGTCGCACTGGTGGCAGCTGGTAAAAATCTCCAACAGCTAAAACTGACATTCCACCAAAAGGTCTCTGAGTGCCTTTGATTTGTTTCAGTCTTGCATCCACATAAGCAAAAAGGGGTTTTGAAACCATTGAAATCTCATCAATAACAATAATTTCAGCATTCATCAGCTCAGATCTGACTTCATCCAGTTGGTTACCAAGTCCTTGAATGGGTGGTTTCAGACTCCTGGGTAGTTTCAGTAGAGAATGTAATGTAGAGCCATTGATAGAAAAAGCTGCTGTACCGGTAAATGAAGTCAGTAAAACAGTTGGATTTGATATGTCAGCTTCTTCTGCATTAGCAGGCAGTCTGCTCAGGATCTTTGATGCTTCAGAATGAATACACTTAATCAGATGTGACTTTCCAGTTCCTGCACCACCATTGATATAGAAGAAAAATGGATCTGGGTTCAAACCACAAACTCGCTGAATACACCAGTCTCTTATGGCATAGAACACGCAGGCCTGCTTCTGGTTCAGATTCTGATACATTACACGTACCACGGCTGGATCTACTGCAGGTTGTTCTCTGATGGCTCTGATCTCTGTTACAGCATCAGACTGACGACTGTAGTCGGGGACATTCTCCTGTTCGTTCTCATCATCAGAATGTCTCTCAGGAAGATTCTCATCACATTGCAGCCTCACAACTTCAGATTCAGGAGCAAGATTACACCATTCATCGATCACAACATCCCTATTTTGTTCAAACTCTTCCAGTGCACTCTCAATATCCTCAGAGTTCTTCTCATACTTGTCTTTATTTCTTTTCACAACCCTTTTCACAGACTCACTGTGGTCTGAACATGGAAGTCGTACAAAACCTGAGTTGTAGAAGGACTGATAGGTTTGGAACCCTTGTGGTTTCAGTTCCTGCTCTGATCTGTGTGGAAGGTAAAGTCTCAACAGTCGACCATAATATTGCTCAGGATCTTTTTCCTGTGAACAGTGGTAATATCTGATTATAGCTGGTTTATCATTCTTTCGCCTTTGTACAAATCCAAGCTGGTTTAGAAGAGGAAGCACATCTTTTCCTTCATTTGGACCACTCACCAACCTGCACAAGGCAGCAAAATCAGCCAGTGACATTTCCTCATATTCTGGGGTCTCAGGTCTGCATTTGTATTTATCACTCAAACTTGTCATCCAAATATTACAACTGTCGTGTGTTGTGCTTTCCAGGAAGCTCATGGGCCGACTCATTTTTACTGGGTTATCATCTGTTGGTACAAATACAACACTGCGGGAACATTTTTTCATTTTTAGGCCACAGACTCGAGTCACACACTCCTGTGCGCTGATTTCTCTCTTTTTTGAGTAAGCCTGCATCACAGCTCTCATTTCATCACACTCATTGACGGTGTTCTTATCAGAGTTGTCAATAACTGTCTTCAGGTATTCAGAGAGGCCAGATTCTTTCTTTGTTATATATTTACAGAGGTATTCTATACATGAATAGGCATTCAAAATGAATGAGACATCTAAATTAGAGTTCCAGGCTTCAAGCAGGTCTGGGTTGTAATTGTTGATCCAACACTCATTTGGGTCACGTTTCAGAATCAGAGCTGTTTTCTTGTTTATGTCTTGGAGGCATTGTTCATACTCATTCATTGTCAAGTTGCATCGTGACAGAATCTGCTCTATGGTGAGGGAAGCAGCTTCAGGTTCCTTCAGCAGGTTCAACAAAGGTCTGAGTTTGGCTTTTGCAGCTTCAGTGTCTGAATCCTCATCCTGTCTCACAATCATTGTTCTTGTGGCTGGTGGTTTGGGAAACCCAAATCTACAACCAGAGTTCACACTCTTAAAGCATGTCTTTGTGTGGTTTTTGCTGTGCTTTTGTAGCTCAGTGACTTTTTTGTGCAGTTCAGGTTGTTTTTCTGGATCAGGGAGTTGAGCTGAGATGTATCTGTCAACAAAGTCACAGACAGTTTGGTCATCATCCACATCTGCTTCTACCTTTTCTCGAATCCACAGCAACATGTGTATATGTGGACTACCTCTGTGCTGGAACTCAACTCTGTAAAAGTAATCAATGATCTCACCAAGGGGCTGTGCAGGAGAAAAAAGCAAATCTCTGAACAAAGCCTCAACACGTTTATCAAACATTCGCATGGTGGTTACTGGATTTGATCTTAGAATTTCACACTTTTCTGACCAGTCCAGGGCTTCAAAATCAACCTCTTCACCTTGCTGTCTCTTTATTGCTTGAATCACTTCAGGCCATCTCATCTCAGCAGCAGAGAAAGTGACAAAGAACTGAGGTGTTCCTATTTGGCGAACCATGCTGAATAGATCTCTGGTAGTTTTCTGCCAGTAAGCTGGAGTTCCTCTGAGTGGCTGCATAAATCTGATTGCATCTTTATTTCTTACCAGCTTCTCTACTTCTGTCTTACTTTGTAACATTCCTGATGTGATTTTGCGTCCATCTTTGGTCATAGTTTTACCTTTCCTTAGCTGTATCGTCATGCTGGAATTAGCCAAGTGTATTTCAGTGACAAACTGTGAGAAAAACAGGTAATTTGTGTCTTTAGCAAATCTTGCATCAATGTTGAAAAGCCTTGATTTGAAGTAAGCACTTGGTGTGAGTTTAAGACGTCTCTTTTCATCCAGTGTATTCTGACCAGTAGGAAACTGCACAGGAAATGCCATGGCTTCCAAATGAGGAGTTCTGAAGAAGCTAACAGGATTGTTTCTTTCTGCAGGAGCCACACAATATGTGTTATCAGTGAAACAGAGAATCTCTTCTGAAATGTCTACAGGCTGCAGACAACTTTCTAGAGCAAAACCTCCATTGTTCAAATCACTTTCTGGTTCATCTGGATTTTGTTCCTCTGGTTGTTCATCACAGGATTGCATATTAATATCTTGGTCACTTTGAGACTCACTTTCACACAAAAGGGCATCTTTTTCATAGTTGTCAATTTCCATTAAATCTGCTTCATTATAATCATCACTTGCCATGCTGGCTTCATCACTGCTGTCATCATCAGGTAACGTTGGATCACAAAGCAATGCATCATCTCTGATAATAATATCTGTGTACTGTGGATGAATTTGTTTCAGTTTACGCAGAGCTTGAATGAGTTTAGACCAGGTGACAGTCTGGAACAGCTGATGGCCTTTGTAGCACAGTCGTCTTTTCAGCTTTATCCTCATGATCTGTGATTGGCTTCTGATCCTCGGTAAACTGTCAACTGTTTGTTGGACCTCAGATGGTACACACACCACATTACCACGTATGAGTCTCTGTCTCCCCTTTGGAAGAGGAATAATCTTAGCAAATGGTATGCATTTGGCAATCAGATGTCTCTCCAGAATGTTGAGATCACACAGTTCAGCTGGAATATCCTGCAGTTCTAAACCATTAACAGCAGCAAGCCTGGGCATGCATCCACTTTTGAGGGAACTGTGACATGTGTGACAGATATACTCTTTTTTTCTCTCAACAGGAAAGCTGCAGTGATCATGACATGCTTCATCACACACATGAACAAATTTACCAGTTAGGCACTGATGAGCTACAGTCTGGTGTTTTGAGTAATTTTGTCTTTTGCAGATTTTCACCTGATTAGGAAAAGAAGCTTTTAGACAAACAGTACAAACATAAGATGGTGCTGACTTAATGTTTGATCTGAAACGAGATATGGCCTCATTCATTAAAGTGTTCTCTGGATGACACTGTAAACTCTCAGCTGGTCGATGCATCTGGCGATATTTCCGTTTTATATTCATTGCACATCTGATATTATGCATCTGTCTGAAAGAAAAACCGTTCCAATATTTTACTCTCATTCGTTCTCTCATATTGTCCTTGTGTTGTTGCTGAAATTGTTTTTCTTCTCCATACCGCTTTGTCATATAAGATCGTTTTTTCTGTTTAAAATCTTCGCTTTTTTTATATAGGTTATATACATATGACCTCATGTAAGCTTTATGTTTCTCTCTGAATCCAGCACAAGTTCTGTATATTCTTCTTATACACTCTTTCTGCTTTTCTCTGAATATGGGAGACTCTCTATATGTTCTTGTTACACGTTCCTTCTGCTTTTCTCTGAATATGGGAGACTCTCTATATGTTCTTGTTATACGTTCCTTCTGCTTTTCTCTGAATAGGGGATTGTCTTTATATGTCCTTATGACACATTCTCTTTTTCTCTCTCTAATTTTAGCACTTTCCCTATACATCTTTCTAAAATGTTCTCTCTGTTTCTCCTTATAGGTAGCATTTAATTTATACAATTCATTTTTGTACATGCTCTTTTTCTGTCTGTGATCAGGATCATTACACTTCTTAGTTGAGTTTTTTTTCTTTGTCTTGAAGCTTTCATCAAACCTGTACATCTGCCTTTCTTTCTTCTTCTGATTTTCCTTTCTCTGTGGTACTTTTTCTTGGGCTAATAATCTTCTCCTTATTTTTCTCCTTTGCTGTTTATTATATTTCAGCAGTTTATCTGAGAGTTCCTCTGTTATATTAGTTAAACAGTAGGCAGTGTTTGAATCATTCTGAGGAACAGAATCTGATGTTACCTGCGTTTCTCTCACAGAGGATGCAGATGTTTCTTTTTCTAAATACTCAGAAGGAAGATGGTTGTTTTCAGTAGCAGCTGTCTCATTTGAATAATCCACTCTGGATGATGTCACTTCAGTCGTTAAAGTGTCTCTCACAGTCTTCTGTGTCTGGTCAGTAGATCTTTGGGAGTTTATTTCATGAACGGCTTCATTTAAAGCTGGTGCTGTAACAGTTGTAGCTGTTTGTCTGTATTCGGTGGTTTGATTAGCATCTCTTTGGTCAGCAGCGTTTTCACTGTGAAACTCGATGGGCTGTAGCTCATAAGTACAGGTTGGTGCGATGCTAAACATTCTGTACAAACGTTTGATCCTGTCAATCATGTCATTAAGACGTGTGAATTTCAACATAACTGCAGTTCCACCACTTACACTTAGCGACAATGGCATACCAGTAGACTTACGTGGGTGAGGGTCAAAATATGCATATTCACCTGAAGTCAGCCTGCTAACAGCGATGACTGTTCCTCCCATGACTAGCAAAGCATAGCGAACGTCTGAAGCCAAACACTGTAATCCCTGTTCAAGGCTCGGAAAGTGATCTGTACCATCAAATGTGCCGTAATGAGCAAACTGAGACATGTCGACTTGATACTCGTGTGTGCGGCTGGTAACAACTGAGGGAAGTTCATCGCAGGCTAGAAACACACTGTTCACAAACCTCAGTCTGGCATCTGAATAGACGGCATGGCCTTTGTCCAACACACGGTTTAGATCTGCTCTGGTAATAAATTCATCCTCGTGTAAGAATGACAGGAAAACCAAACTGTTAGCCATGCATTGCTGATTCCGGTACTTTCCATACCTAGGAGCGGCCTGGCTTCGGGAAGCACAGACGCTACTCACTCGTGGACTTTCACTGTTTGTAACCTGTACATGAGACTGTCCTGGAGCTTGTCCATCATGCTGTGTTTGTACAGTTAGCTGAGGTTTAGTCTGGATTACCTGCATAACTTCAGGCTCTGGGACAGACACTGAGGGAACACTTCTTTTTACCACATCTGCATAAGACACTGTGGCTGTCTCTCCATCATGCTGTGTTTGTACAGTTAGCTGGGGTTTAGTCTGGATTACCTGCATAACTCCAGGCTCTGGGACAGACACTGAGGGAACACTTCTCTTTACCACATCTGCATAAGACACTGTGGCTGTCTGAACGCTGCTCTGCACTTCTGTGCTGGGAAAAGCTGAAACACACACCTTTACCTGCTCACTGCTCTGAGAAACATTCACCTGTTCTTTCTGCTTTTGCCATCTAAGCTTCTGGGACTGCGACCTTTGACTTTTTCTTGGCATTTTGCTGAAGTACAATCTGGAGCTTATATGTGGTTATACACAAATATAAACAAAACTGAACCTTGAAACACAGAAAAACTTATAACTCCTTAAGTTACTGTTAAATCTGAGAAATGTACTATTATACTATAAAATGTTTTTATGAATATATGAATAGATGTTAAAAAGCTGATTTGTACTCCAAACTCAAAATAAAGGAAATTCAAAGTTCTCTGGAAACAATTTGGTCCGTTTTATTGTACCTCTTTTAGAAACGGGGTTTCTTCAGCTGGATGTTCTGCAGCAGTCAGGAAACAGGAAGTCTGGGTCCTCAGGCACTTCTCGATGACAACACTGACTGAATACTTACACTGAGTGACAAAATGGGTTTGTCCTTAAATAATAATACTATAAACTTGCAGTCAAATGTTATAGCCAATGAAACAGACTAACAGACTGGATCTGATTTATTATTTATCTGAATGTATGTATTACAAAATAACCAGATTATCTTATTACAAATAAACTTATAAAAAGGTGATATTTTATACAATTGATCAAAGTAAGCCAAACTAGCAGTCCAAACTAAAGTCTAATGCAAAATTAAAATGACAAATGTAGGGCTGTGTAAGTAGTTTCTACTATAAGTTCTACTGTACTGTAATTCTACTACTGTATATTCAACTTGTAATTTAAAGCAAAATGACTGAATGTGAGAGAGCTTAATGACAGGAAAGAAAGAGCAGTGAGAGCAGAGATCTCTCAGAATTCTGTAACAGATAGATCAAGTTCTGGTAACTTGGATTTCTGAAAATTGGATTCTGAAAGGATTCTCAAAACTTGGATTCTCAAATTAGATAGAGCAGTAGAGATAGAGGGATACAAGATGGAATGGCTTTCAAATTAGATAGAGCGGTAGAGATAGAGGGATACAAGATAGAATGGCTTTCAAATTAGATAGAGCGGTAGGGATAGAGGGATACAAGATAGAATGGCTTTCAAATTAGATAGAGCAGTAGGGATAGAGGGATACAAGATAGAATGGCTTTCAAATTAGATAGAGTTGGGAGAGTGATAGGATAGACAGAATTGCTTATAATGATAGAGAGAGAGAGAGGATCTTCTGCAGCAGGTCACCTGTAAGACACAAAAGGCATGGAATTAGTCATATTTCCAACATGCTTGGATTTACCATATTCTTCAGACTATATGGCACACCTAAAATCCTGTCATTATCTCAAAAACATACAATGTGCCTAGCGTATCGATTCTGGTTATGCTTACTGACCTCAAACGGGATTTCTGTGGTACACAGCGCTCAAAATTCTGTCAAATATTTTAGTAAGACTTCGTAAGCTACAAAGCTGCGCTGCTTGATGTATTGTCAGAGCATTATGGCTACCATAGTCAGGACCCTCGCAGAGTAATTCGTACGGTGCTTCAACATAACATTATGGTGTGTGTACAAGGACCTGGCACGTGCTAAGAGACATGCTTAAGAAGCAGATTTCAAACTGATCAACCCATGAAGAGTTTGATGGATTTGTGGATGAGGAATGAACTGAAAAAGTGAGTGTATTGTTCTGTATTTTATGTGTTACAACTGAACAGTGTTGAGAGTTGTTTGTGAATGACTTGAATAAAGTTTGACTTATCTGACTGTTTGTTTGGCTTAATCTGCCTTAAAAACAGGCTTGTTTATTGACATTATGCCTTATAATCTCAAAAATACAATACATGTAGGGCTTTAAATACTAAAGACTTCTACAGTAAATTATTGGACTGAACAGAATGACAATGTTTAACAAATGATGGTGGAACTGTTATAAGGACATTTTTTACATTCTATTAAAACAATAAACTAAGTCTATAAACTCAAACTAAGACGTGCTGCTACAGTAACTTACTGTAAATATTAAATGGTCCAACAAAACCAACACACTGAGGTTACAGCACAGTTTTAGGTCACTCTGTATGAATTTTGGCAAAATGAGAAATTTGGAGACAGCTAGTTTCTACACAGCAGTTTCTACATATTTCAGTCACATTTGGGGCATGTTTGATACACAGCAATAAGCACTACACTAAATCTATAATAAACTTATCATAGCTGATATAAAGGCCTAATTAGCAAAATTTAGTATGATGATCATTTCTTTGTAGATCATTTCATGATAAAAAGAACAGAAGTGAGTGCTGTATCTGAGCTGTTGCATGTAAGATCTTTGCTGGAGATTCCCACATTTCTTAAACAAACAAACAAACATGACTTTCAGACAGTTCATCTTTTGTAAATTAGGCCAGGATTATTTTCAAAAAACAGCCTTGATAAAAATATCAGGCCACTATAAAATGTCTTATGTTTATGTTTTCATCCCACCTATATTTTGCAAGTCATTATGACAAATTACAAAAAGCATTTTTTAGGCAGTGATTTAAGGGAAGAAGCTTTTGAAATCCACAATGCCCTACCACCAGTGGTCTCAAACTCTGGTCCTTAAGGCCTGGTGTCCAGAAACTTTTCTATGTGTCCCTGTTGCAACACACCTGAATAACATTAGTAGGTCATTAGCAAAACTCTACAGAACGTGACTGCATGCTGAGGTGGTAATTCAGCCATTTGATTCATGTTATAGCAGCTCATGAGTGAATGAACATGATGCAATGAAAGTACTTTTAGAAGTACATTTTTCCAAACACTTAAATTACTTAAATTTGAACAGTCTTCGGGGATGCCACTTCAACACAGTCAAATTCTATACTCTCACTAATGACCTACAAATGTTATTCAGGTGTTTTGTAACAGGGACACGTGGAAAAGCTTCAGGACACCGGCCCTTGAAGAGTGGAGTTTGAGACCCCTGCCCTATGTGAATATTTAATTGTCCCTAAACTGCTAGTCGTGAGCTGCTCTAATGTGAAACAAACACATATAGTTCTGTAAAGGTTTACAAAGAGATTTCTAAGGATCTGGAGACCCCAGAAAACAGAAACCCTCCCAGACGTTGTAGCTGAACAGGCAAAAACAAGTTGCCTAATAATATCTCGATGATAACCAAGAGCTGTGCTGACTAACTGCACTAAACTGAATCATCTATAGTGAGAGAAAAACACCAGCATTAAAGTCAAACATGGTGCTGTTACTGTGATGTCCCAGAGTTCCTTTACTACTTCAGGACCTACATCAACTCATCAGGTCCTGGGCTTAAGTTTAATCACACTTAGGATCTGAAGCACACAAGCAAGTCCAATTGAATGAATGAAACAAAACACTTGGTGTAAACGAATCAGTCTGGACTTTAATGAAATTAAGATACTTGGTATGACTTGAAAACCCTATCCATCCATCCATCCATCCATCCATCCATCCATTCGCTTCCGCTTATCCTTTTCAGGGGGCACTGGAGCCTATCCCACCTGTCATAGGGCGAGAGGCAGGGTACACCCTGGACAGGTCGCCAGTCTGTCGCAGGGCCAACACACAGGGACAGACAACCATTCGCACTCACATTCATTCGCAGATACACACCTAGTGACAATTTGGATTATTCAATTAACCTATCCCCACAAGCTGCATGTCTTTGGACGGTGGGAGGAAGCCGGAGTACCCGGAGGGAACCCAAGCAAACACCGGGAGAACATGCAAACTCCACACAGAAAGACCCCGGCCTGATGTTGGAATTAAACTCAGGACCTTCTTGCTGTGCGGCAACAGTGCTAACCACCGTGGTACTTGGTATGACTTGAAAACCCTATATTGGGCCTTAATTAAGACTTTTTTCTTTTCTTTTTTTGCCTGTCCTGTTTGGATCTAATTAAGACAATTCTGAAATTATAGTGGACCAAAATCAACCAGTGATGTAAACCAGTCATTACCAGTTACTGTAAATGCTTGATGGTAATTGTTGCTATCAGGGCATCCACAGCTGGGTATTAGAGACCAATATGTTTTTACATTAGACCAGGTTGTTCTGGTTCAAAAATGAAATCATCACTTTAAAACTGCTTTTTGTATTTATCCAGGTCATCCTTGTTAGATGATTTGAAACATGTGAAAAAAAGCATAAACAAAATAAATCTGCAAGGAAGAAAGACCTTTCTCAGCACTGTACTGCAGACAAAACCTTTACTTACCAGACTTGCGACGATCAGATCAGTATCCTAGAGAAAGGAAACAACACATCAGATCACTGTTTAATGACTTACACTGTTGAACCTCTTCACACACAATCCAATTTACTGTGACATGAAATAACTAGTAAGATCCTCAATTTCTTCAAGCCTTTATGAACTCACTGTAGTCTAAAGAGGACAAACTTTAGTTACAGAGTCTCACATGACGATAACATGTGTAATAAAGGCATGCATACTACAGAAGTGCAAAGAAGAGGCACCAATATTTGTTGGTACAGATTATGGCTTTTTAGCTCCATCATTTTCTATCACAAGTCAGTGCTTAATAAAGTGTGGAAAAACCACAACTGTTAGAATCAACGGAAAACCTCATTAGGTTTTAGTTCTGATCTGAATATGTAAATCCTAAAATACATGTAAATTCTGACATGTTATAGTAACAACAGTGGCACGCCATTTTTGCAATTAATTTCTTAAAAATTATAATAAAAAGTCCTTCCATTGTACCTGTTGGCAGGAATCTTTTTGTATTTTGCAATATTTCCCTTTTATATATAATTTTCAAACACATTGTATCGAGCAAATTATTAAGAAACTGATTTAAACTTAGTGTACATAAATTACACACAGGCTTTAACATACACAACATTGCCTACTCACAACTCTGGTTCTCTTAGTCTTTTATTATTGCTTAAATGTTTAACGTACCACTTCTGTTCACTCAGGCAAAAATACTTCTATAGTGGTCTGACTTTAATGTAATACATAAGCAGAATATGAGTGAAGATATAAATCAACAACTGTGGTGCTCTTAAGTGTTTAAGCTACCACTTACACTAACTCACCTAAAATGCGTTCATAGTTATGTCTGCTAGGTAAATCCATAAACAAACGGAGAACATGAACAACTGTATAAAAACAGTTGTTTGTGTTCAAACATAAAAATCAGACACAAATGGCCTGTTAAACTTCAGGGACAGTCAGAGGTCATGTGTGGGGCCTTTGCTGCTACAAGGTATAAATTCTGACCATTTGTTTTTGCCCATCAGTAAATGGTAATGTCACAAAAACCAAACTACGTTAGGTAAGTTGCTAAACATGTTACACAGTGACAATGTCATATTACTGCAGTTACAATTGCTGCTTACTTACCAGCAAAGGCAAAACCGAAGTTCTGTTTCACTCTGTAACAAAAGAACAAAAATACAGAATCAGACAACTGAAATCAGCATCAGAGTCAATACTGCATCACAATCTGTAGTGGGAAAAAAAATCTGTTAAATTCTTTGTTTACAACAGCTTTACTATAAACACCCCATCTTCTCTTTCTGCACCTTATTAAAGATTTCTGTCTTTATTAAGGTGATGTGTCGTTTTATCCATCTGCAATTCCACAGAAATTCCTCATGAACGTAAAGTTCTAATACTTTGGTGCTATTACATAACACAGCAGATACCACAAGCAATGATTTGCTCGCACTGCACACTTGATCAAATGATAACATCACAGTTTCAAAGCGTGCAACAATCACAAATAATACTTGATACTATAAATGCTTGATGGTAGTTCTTCGTATCAGGGCTTCCACAGCTGGGTATTAGAGACCAGCATGTTCTCACATTAGAACAGATAGCTCTGATTTGGTTTTCTCTGCTTCATACGTGAAATCATCACTTTAAAATGCTTTTTTGTATTTATTCATATCATCCCTGTTAGATGATTTGAAACATGTGACAAAAAAGCATGAACAAAATAAATCTGCAAGGAAGAAAGACTTTTCCCAGCACTGTACCTCAGACAAAATGAACTCACTTTAGTCTAAAGAGGGCAAAATTTAATTGCAGAGTCTCAAATGGCCTTAACATGTGTAATAAAAACAATAATTACTACAGAAATGCTTTGATAAGCCTTTAAAATTAGACATAAATGGCCTATTAAACTTCAGGGACATTTTTAGGGACACTCAGAGATCTAGTGGGGGGGGGGGCTTTACTGCTTATAAATCCTAAATGTGTTTTTGCCCATGAGCAAATGGCAAGATATCACAAAAAGCCAAACTATTGTATGTAAATTGCTAAAGAAGGTTACACAATCCCAATTTCATATTGCTTCAGTTACAATCACTGTTTACTTACCAGCAAAGGCAAAACCAAGCTTTATTTCACTCTGTGTAACAAAAGACAAAGAACAAAAATACAGGATCAGAAAACTCAAATCAGCATCAATACTGCATCACTCTCTGTTGTCAAAAAGATTCACTAAACTTCTTTGTTTACTACAGCTGGAATACAAACAACAACTCTCCTCTGTTTTCTTTGGTCTACATCTCATTTAAGATTGCAAAACACTCATACATGAAAAACTGCACGACATATTTTTAAGGCTTTAATATTTGAGGTGGTCTGCATTCAAATTCTACTTCCTAAAATATTACCAACTGCACATAGTATCATAGTAAATATGCTGTAGTTTTAAAATAAATATCTATGTACCATACTAATAATAATATACTGCCATATTTTATTTATGTGAAGGTGGGCTGTTGTTTATTTCATTAATTTCCCACAAAGTGAGAATTTAAACTGTGCTGCAGATTTAGGTTGGCACAAACAAGCCTTTGTTAAACAGTTCTTAAAAATTAAAGTCTACATATTAGGAGTTCTTATTATTCTTGGGCTATGTCCACACGTACACAGGTACTTTTGAAAATGGAGATTTTTCTATGCGTTTGCACCTTTCGTCCACACTTAAACGGCGTTTTCGGTCACTGAAAAACTAAAAACGCTTGCCAGAATATTTTCGAAAACTCCGTTTTTGCATTTATGTGTGGACAGGGAAACGGAGAAAACGCAGCGCCTTTTTTGACGTCACACTGTGCGCCACGTTATTGTTTCGGTGAAATGCATTTCTACAATACGGTTACTGTTAATTGTTCTCTCTGCAGTGTTTAAATGCTTACATATGCGCACACAGTTACTGTCCCCCCACAGATATGATTCGGTTCTGCTTCTATGCCCCATCTTTGTTTACCATTTCCCACCGAGGCTTCTAGACTTCTGATTGGCCAACATTTCTACACGGTTAGGAATATAGCGCCACCTGCTGCTTTGGCATGTTCCTAGCAGCGTTCTCCTTCATTTCTGCATTTATGTGTGGACGGGATTGTTTTTTAAAACAGAAACGGAAAATCTCCGTTTTCAAAAATACCCGTGTATGTGGGGACATAGCCTATGTTTAATCCTCAGTTTCTCCCCCCCTCCTTTGTCTTAATTAACCCACAAGTCCTGCACACACGTGACTCTTTTTCTCCCGTGTTCGGTCAGAGGCGGTAAAATGGCTCCTTTGATCTTGCCGACAGCTGACACTGAATCTAAGATGGCGGTTCGTTAAAAACTTTACAGCATAAAGAATGAGGCTGTTTTAACCAACTGATTTGTGAAGAGAACTAACTGCACCTTATGTAACAGACTGACAAACACACCAAATGTAATTAATAAAACAACACAATAACCGTGGTTCACAGTCAAATTTTCATTTCACACTGGGCTCAAAGGAGCGCTAGGCATTAGCATCGGGTTGTTAGCTCATCAAACACTCCTTTTACATACATGACAAAGTTTCACTAAGAAAAAGCAACCACTGTGTTACTCTAATATGAGTTATACCTCGGTTGGCTTTATAAATCACTAAAAGAACTCGTTAAATCGCACAAACAGACTATAAACATTTAGGAGAGAAGAGGAGAAGCAGAGCAGCAGCACTCACCCAGAGCGGACTCAGCGAAGTGTGCGGAAAGGCGGATGTCCGGCAGTCAGGTAACAGATGAGGCGTTCACGGGTAGTAGGAAATTCCAGTATTACACACAATGGGCATTGTAAACATCAAAAATGTAGGTGATTTTAAATATTCTATACAATATTTATTTGCTACAGAAAAAACTCGCAGAACTTTAATTCTATAAGTTGAATACATATTATTAGAAGGCTCTACTCCTGAACACCAACACCAAAGAGCTGAGTTCACCAGACCTGAAAAAAAAAAAAAACAACCAGTCCAGGACAGTCAGTCTGCAAAGATGTTTTAAAGACAATATATATATATATATATATATATATATATATATATATATATATATATATATATATATATATATATATCCAGCTGCTATGGATAGGGAGGATATGGATAGGATATGGATATGTATATATATATATATATATATATATATATATATATATATATATATATATATATATATATATATATAAAAACACCCAGCACGCCCCTGCGGGCGGTTTATCCTTCAAGCTCGGGTCCTCTACCAGAGGCCTGGGAGCTTGAGGGTCCTGCGCAGTATCTTAGCTGTTCCCAGGACTGCGCTCTTCTGGACAGAGATCTCCGATGTTATTCCCGGGATCTGCTGGAGCCACTCGCCTAGCTTGGGAGTCACCGCACCTAGTGCTCCGATTACCACGGGGACCACCGTTACCTTCACCCTCCACATCCTCTCGAGCTCTTCTCTGAGCCCTTGGTATTTCTCCAGCTTCTCGTGTTCCTTCTTCCTGATATTGCTGTCATTCGGAACCGCTACATCGATCACTACGGCCGTCTTCTTCTGTTTGTCTACCACCACTATGTCCGGTTGGTTAGCCACCACCATTTTGTCCGTCTGTATCTGGAAGTCCCACAGGATCTTAGCTCGGTCATTCTCCACCACCCTTGGGGGCATCTCCCATTTTGACCTCGGGACTTCTAGGTTATACTCGGCACAGATGTTCCTGTACACTATGCCGGCCACTTGGTTATGGCGTTCCATGTATGCCTTGCCTGCTAGCATCTTGCACCCTGCTGTTATGTGCTGGATTGTCTCTGGGGCATCTTTACACAGCCTGCACCTGGGGTCTTGCCTGGTGTGATAGACCCCAGCCTCTATGGATCTTGTACTCAGAGCTTGTTCTTGTGCTGCCATGATTAGTGCCTCTGTGCTGTCTTTCAGTCCAGCTTTGTCCAGCCACTGGTAGGATTTCTGGATATCAGCCACCTCCTCTATCTGCCGGTGGTACATACCGTGCAGGGGCCTGTCCTTCCATGATGGTTCCTCGTCTCCCTCCTCTTTCTTGGGTTTCTGCTGCCTGAGGTATTCACTGCTTCCGCTTAGCGTACAGCCTCAGGGTGCTGGACTTGGGGTGAAACCCTCCATGCATGGTCAGGAGCTTTCTTGTCTTTATGTCAGTGGCTTCTATCTCCTCCTTTGGCCAGCCTATTACCCCAGCAGGGTACCTGATCACGGGCAGGGCGTATGTGTTGATGGCCCGGATCTTGTTCTTACCATTCAGCTGACTCCTCAGGACTTGCCTGACCCTCTGCAGGTACTTGGTGGTTGCAGCCTTTCTAGCGGCCTCTTCATGGTTCCCATTTGCCTGCGGGATCCCCAGGTACTTGTAACTGTCCTCTATGTCTGCAATGTTGCCTTCTGGTAGTTCAATCCCCTCAGTTCTGACTACCTTCCCTCTCTTTGTTACCATCCGACTACACTTCTCCAGTCCGAACGACATTCCAATGTCATTGCTGTATAGCCTGGTAGTGTGGATCAGTGAATCGATGTCTCGTTCACTCTTGGCATACAGCTTGATGTCATCCATGTACAGGAGGTGGCTGACAACTGCTCCGTTCCGTAGTCGGTATCCGTAGCCAGTCTTGTTAATGATCTCACTGAGGGGGTTCAGGCCTATGCAGAACAGCAGTGGGGACAGAGCATCTCCTTGGTAGATCCCGCACTTGATGGTAACTTGTGCTATGGGCTTGGAGTTGGCCTCTAGTGTTGTACGCCACATCCCCATTGAGTTCCTGATGAAGGCTCTTAGGGTCCCATTGATCTTGTACAATTCTAGGCATTCCAGTATCCAGCTGTGGGGCATTGAGTCATAGGCCTTCTTGTAATCAATCCAGGCAGTGCACAGGTTGGTCAGTCTGGTCTTGCAGTCTCGGCTGATTGTTCTGTCTACCAGTAGCTGGTGTTTTGCACCTCTGGTATTCTTGCCATATATATATATATATATATATATATATATATATATATATATATATATATATATATATATATATATATATATATATATATATATAAACATTATCCATTAAGGATTCCCCTCAAAACAAATGACTATAATTTCCTAACCGTAAGGGCTAGAACGGTCACTGCACCGTTTTGTTCAGAAAAGATGGGGGAATCTTCAAGTGTTGACAATTTATCATTAAAATATGAATTTTTAGAGATATATAACATGGATGACTTGTTGACTTAGAAGTCACGAATTCCCAAATATACAAATTTGAATGCCTCAGACCACATATATGATTGGCTGGCTGGGAAGCCGTGCAGGCCCTGATTTGTGGATTTGAATTCCTCAGCCCTCAGATATGATTGGCTGGCTTAGAAGCCATGAAGGCCCCAATATGCAAATTTGAATGCCTCAGGACACTTATATGATTGGCTGGGAAACCGTGCAGGCCCTGATTTGAAAATTTGAATGTCTCAGTCCTCACAGAGGATTGGCTGCCTGGGGACCTGGCAGAAATATATAGAAATACTATGATTAAGCATAAATACTACATTTAGTAGAAATACTATGTTAGGCACAAATCCTATAAAAAGCAGAAATACTATAATTTAGCAGAAATACTATATTAAGCACAAATCCTATAAAAAGCAGAAATACTATATTAGGCACAAATAGTATAAAAAGCAGAAATAGTATAATTTAGCAGAAATACTATGTTAGGCACAAATCCTATAAAAAGCAGAAATACTATAATTTAGCAGAAATACTATATTAGGCACAAATCTTATGAAAAGCAGAAATAGTATGATTTAGCAGAAATACTGTATTTAGCACAAGTACCGAAAAGTACCAGAAATACTATGATTTAGCAGAATAGTAATAACTTATTGAAACACAAATGCACAGAGGGACACACAAACACAGGCTCTAATCCAGTCAACCAGTCTAACTATGTTCAATTTAAATCCTACAATGACATGCTGCCAAATATGGGCAGGGTTCTCTCTCTCCCACTAAACACACACACACACACACACACACACACACACACACACACACACACACAGGGAGAGAGAAGCAAGTTTCTAGGTCAGCCTGGGAGCTGCTAAATTTGAATCCACCAATCAGAGTGGCTGTTTATGTTTTCCCGCCAAAAAAGGTGCATCTTTTTACACACGCAGCACAGAGAGGCACAGGATTATTGCAGTCTATTTCTCATAGTGACGACTCCCCTCAAACAAATGACCATAATTTCCTAACCGTAGGGGCTAGAACGGTCATTCTTACACCGTTTTGTTCAGAAGAGATGGGGGAATCTTCAAGTGTTAACAATTTATCATTAAAATATGAATTATTAAAGATATTTGACTTCTAATGCACCATAACTGAGTAGAGCGAAGCAAAAACTGCCTTGACTTGCCCTCAAACAACGCTTTGTAACTCGAAATCTATTTGGAGTATCGATATCATTCTTTCACCGTAAGAGACAGCAGGCTTTGGTGAACAGTCATGGAAATGTTCAGGTCTCTGTGGAAATCCAAAAAAAAGTTATGACGAGAGAAAAAAGTGGTTCATTTCCAGGGTTTGAAATCTGAAGAAATCTGAGCGAAGGACAAATTTCCTACCCTCAAACAAGTCCAACTCATTTCAGAACGGTAATAGGTGAGAAAGAAATTCTTGAATTGTGAGCGTCAGGGGTGTCTGAAGATATTCGGGGACAAGCCTCATGTCTTAACTTTGCTTCGTTAAGGAGATATGACGATTCGAATATGCCTCTCATTACAGAAATGCAGCGGTGATTTTGAACAAACTCTCCATTGACTTTATATGGAGAGTTTTCTGACATTGTGTTGGTCTGAGGAGATTTGCGAAAGTTCTATGAATACCACAACAATGATAGTGACATTTTCTGAAAGCCAGCAAAAATACCTACGTTTTGATGTATAATTTGTGGAAGTTGAGTGAAAATTGAGCAAGTAGCAAACAGTTGTTCGGACATGAAGAGAAGACTGCAAAAGCTTCAGTGTCACACTGGAAGCCAAGAGCATAGCAACCATAACAACGCATGTATTTTGTGAAAAATCACAATTTTGCAACTCAAAACTTTAAGAGGCATAAAAGTAAAACAGTAAAAGATTTGAAAAAGCTGAATCATACCTGAATAGCCCAATAATTTGTGAACATTTTAAAGTTTGAATGGTTGTTCTAGATGAAAATATGAGGAAGTAGTTAAGTTTCAAAAACAAGCAAATTTTAGCAGAATTGCAGAAGTTTCCCATTCATTTCAATGGGACAAATTAAAGGAAAAAAGTGGAATATTTTAAAAAGTATAATAGTTAAAAATAGCAAAAGTCATAGCCGGCATTAGCAAAAATAGCTGAATAGTTTAAAGTTTGAACGGTGAAAATAGCACAAAAATTGTGGAAGTAGTTCCACGGCGAAAAGTGTACGGAAGTCCTAAGAATAATAATAAAGAACTAGAAAAATTTGCATTTCCTGCGAAAATGCAGTGTGGATGCTTAAAGCTGAAGCTGTATGCAAAAAGTAGCTGAAAAAGCTGAAAAGTTGCAGAAATTGTAAAAACTTTGCAGAAGCAAAAGAAGTTTGCTAAAATGGAATAACTTAGCAGAACTGCAATATCTTAGAGGAAACATAATACTTGGCAGAAATACAATAGCATAGCAGAATTTAGCAGAAATATTGTAACTTACCAGAAACATGATAACTTCTCAAAAATACAAGAATTTAGGAGAAATAGTATAAGATAACAGAAAGAATATATTTAGCCAAAAATACTTAAACATTACAGAAACACTATGATTTAGAAAAATAGTACAACAGAGCAGAAATATTGTGATTTACCAGAGACACTGTGATGAACTATGAATATTGTAATTTTAAATTGAGACTATGTTTTAGCACAAATATTATAATTTGGCAGAAATACTATAATTTAGCAGAAATACTATATTAAGCACAAATCCTATAAAAAGCAGAAATGGTATGATTTAGCAGAAATACTGTATTTAGCACAAGTACCGAAAAGTACCAGAAATACTATGATTTAGCAGAATAGTAATAACTTATTGAAACACAAATGCACAGAGGGACACACAAACACAGGCTCTAATCCAGTCAACCAGTCTAACTATGTTCAATTTAAATCCTACAATGACATGCTGTCAAATAAGGGCAGGGTCCTCTCTCTCCCACTAAACACACACACACACACACACACACACACACACGGAGAGAGGACTAAGTTTCTAGGTCAGCCTGGGAGCTGCTGAATTTGAATCCACCAATCAGAGAGGCTGTTTACGTTTTCCCGCCAAAACAGGTGCATCTTTTTACACACGCAGCACAGAGACATAGACCTGCTTCTTTCAGTTTATTTCACATAGTGAGGATTCCCCTCAAACAAATGACCATAATTTCCTAACCATAGGGGCTAGAGCGGTCATTCTTACACCGTTTTGTTCAGAAGAGATGGGGGAATCTTCAAGTGTTGACAATTTATCATTAAAATATGAATTTTTAGAGATATATGACATGGATGACTTGTTGACTTAGAAGCCACGAATTCCCCAATATGCAAATTTGAATACCTGGAGCCCACATACATGATTGGCTGGCTGGGAAGCTGTGCAGGCCCTGATTTGTGGATTTGAATTCCTCAGCCCTCAGATATGATTGGCTGGCTTAGAAGCCATGAAGGCCCCAATATGCAAATTTGAATGCCTCAGGACACATATATGATTGGCTGGGAAGCCGTGCAGGCCCTGATTTGAAAATTTGAATTTCTCAGTCCTCACAGAGGATTGGCTGCCTGGGGACCTGGCAGAAATATATAGAAATACTATGATTAAGCATAAATACTACATTTAGTAGAAATACTATGTTTTAGCACAAATACTATAAAAAGCAGAAATACTATAATTTAGCAGAAATACTATATTAAGCACAAATCCTATAAAAAGCAGAAATAGGATGATTAAGCATAAACACTACATTTAGTAGAAATACTATGTTTGAGCAAAAATCCTATAAAAAGCAGAAATACTATATTAGGCACAAATCCCATAAAAAGCAGAAATAGTATGATTAAGCATAAATACTACATTTAGTAGAAATACTATGTTTTAGCACAAATAGTATAAAAAGCAGAAATATTGTAATTTAGCAGAAATACTATATTAGGCACAAATCTTATAAAATAGCAGAAATAGTATTATTTAGCACAATAGTAATAAGTTAAACAGAAAAATTGGAAAAGCAAAATGGACAGCTGAAAAAATGCTGAACATGCTGAGGGTCCCTCAAATATACTTGTTAAATGAAAAAATCAGCAAAAAAATGCACAGGGAGAGAGAAGTAAGTTTCTAGGTCAGCCTGGGAGCTGCTGAATTTGAATCCACCAATCAGAGAGCCTGTGTACTTTTTCCCGCCAAAACATGTGCCTCTTTTTACACACGCAGCACAGAGAGGCACAGGATTATTGCAGCCTATTTCTCATAGTGAGGACTCCCCTCAAACAAATGACCATAATTTCCTAACCGTAGGGGCTAGAGCGGTCATTCTTACACTGTTTTGTTCAGAAGAGATGGGGGAATCTTCCAGTGTTAACAATTTATCATTAAAATGTGAATTTTTAGAGATATATGACATGGATGACTTGTTGACTTAGAAGCCACGAATTCCCCAATATGCAAATATGAATGCCTGAGACCACATATATGATTGGCTGGCTGGGAAGCTGTGCAGGCCCTGATTTGTGGATTTGAATTCCTCAGCCCTCAGATATGATTGGCTGGCTTAGAAGCCATGAAGGCCCCAATATGCAAATTTGAATGCCTCAGGACACATATATGATTGGCTGGGAAGCCGTGCAGGCCCTGATTTGAAAATTTGAATTTCTCAGTCCTCACAGAGGATTGGCTGCCTGGGGACCTGGCAGAAATATATAGAAATACTATGATTAAGCATAAATACTACATTTAGTAGAAATACTATGTTTTAGCACAAATACTATAAAAAGCAGAAATACTATAATTTAGCAGAAATACTATATTAAGCACAAATCCTATAAAAAGCAGAAATAGGATGATTAAGCATAAACACTACATTTAGTAGAAATATTATGTTTGAGCAAAAATCCTATAAAAAGCAGAAATACTATATTAGGCACAAATCCCATAAAAAGCAGAAATAGTATGATTAAGCATAAATACTACATTTAGTAGAAATACTATGTTTTAGCACAAATAGTATAAAAAGCAGAAATACTGTAATTTAGCAGAAATACTATATTAGGCACAAATCTTATAAAATAGCAGAAATAGTATGATTTAGCACAATAGTAATCAGTTAAACAGAAAAATTGGAAAAGCAAAATGGACAGCTGAAAAAATGCTGAACATGCTGAGGGTCCCTCAAATATACTTGTTAAATGAAAAAATCAGCAAAAAAATGCACAGGGAGAGAGAAGTAAGTTTCTAGGTCAGCCTGGGAGCTGCTGAATTTGAATCCACCAATCAGAGAGCCTGTGTACTTTTTCCCGCCAAAACATGTGCCTCTTTTTACACACGCAGCACAGAGAGGCACAGGATTATTGCAGCCTATTTCTCATAGTGATGACTCCCCTCAAACAAATGACCATAATTTCCTAACCGTAGGGGCTAGAGCTGTCATTCTTACACCGTTTTGTTCAGAAGAGATGGGGGAATCTTCCAGTGTTTACAATTTATCATTAAAATATGAATTATTAAAGATATTTGACTTGTAATGCACCATAACTGAGTAGAGCGAAGCAAAAACTGCCTTGACTTGCCCTCAAACAACGCTTTCTAACTCGAAATCTATTTGGAGTATCGATATCATTCTTTCACCGTAAGAGACAGCAGGCTTTGGTGAACAATCATGGAAATTTTCAGGTCTCTGTGGAAATCCAACAAAAAGTTATGACGAGAGAAAAAAGTGGTTCATTTCCACAGTTTGAAATCTGAAGAAATCTGAGCGAAGGACGAATTTCCTACCCTCAAACAAGTCCAACTCATTTCAGAACGGTAATAGGTGAGAAAGAAATTCTTGAATTGTGAGCGTCAGGAGTGTCTGAAGATATACCGGGACAAGCCTCATGTCTTAAAGTCGCTTCGTTAAGGAGATATGACGATTCGAATATGCCTCTCATTACAGAAATCCAGCGATGATTTTGAACAAGCTCTCCATTGACTTTCTATGCAGAGTTTTGAGACCTTGTGTTGGTCTGAGGAGATTTGCCAAAATTCTATAAATCCCACAACAATGATAGTGACATTTTCTGAAAGCCAGCAAAAATACCTACGTTTTGATGTATAATTTGTGGAAGTTGAGTGAAAATTGAGCAAGTAGCAAACAGTTGTTCGGACATGAAGAGAAGGCTGCAAAAGCTTCAGTGTCACACTGGAAGCCAAGAGCATAGCAACCATAACAACGCATGTATTTTGTGAAAAATCACAATTTTGCAACTCAAAACTTTAAGAGGCATAAAAGTAAAACGGTAAAATATTTGAAAAAGCTGAAACATACATGAATAGCCCAATAATTTGTGAACATTTTAAAGTTTGAATGGTTGTTCTAGGTGAAAATTTGAGGAAGTAGTTAAGTTTCAAAAACAAGCAAAATTTAGCAGAATTGCTGAAGTTTCCCATTAATTTCAATGGGACAAATTAAAGGAAAAAAGTGGAATATTTTAAAAAGTATAATAGTTAAAAATACCAAAAGATATAGCCGGAAAGAGCAAAAATAGCTGAATAGTTTAAAATTTGAACGGTGAAAATCGGCTGAAAATTGTGGAAGTAGTTCTACGGCGAAAAGTGTACGGAAGCAACTAGAATAATAAAGTATAAAGAACTAGAAAAATTTGCATTTCCTGCGAAAATGCAGTGTGGATGCTTAAAGCTGAAGCTGTATGCAAAAAGTAGCTGAAAAAGCTGAAAAGTTGCAGAAATTGTAAAAACTTTGCAGAAGCAAAAGAAGTTTGCTAAAATGGAATAACTTAGCAGAACTGCAATATCTTAGAGGAAACATAATACTTGGCAGAAATACAATAGCATAGCAGAATTTAGCAGAAATATTGTAACTTACCAGAAACATGATAACTTCTCAAAAATACAAGAATTTAGGAGAAATAGTATAAGATAACAGAAAGAATATATTTAGCCAAAAATACTTAAACATTACAGAAACACTATGATTTAGAAAAATAGTACAACAGAGCAGAAATATTGTGATTTACCAGAGACACTGTGATGAACTATGAATATTGTAATTTTAAATTAAGACTATGTTTTAGCAAAAATATTATAATTTGGCAGAAATACTATAATTTAGCAGAATTACTATATTAAGCACAAATCCTATAAAAAGCAGAAATGGTATGATTAAGCATAAATACTACATTTAGTAGAAATACTTTGTTTTAGCACAAATCCCATAAAAAGCAGAAATACTGTACTATGATTTAGTAGAAAAACTATAATTAATCAGAAATACTAAATTTAGCAGAAATACTATATTAAGCACAAATCCTATGAAAAGCAGAAATAGTATGATTAAGCATAAATACTACATTTAGCAGAAATACTATATTAAGCACAATTCTTATAAAAAGCAGAAATACTATATTAAGCACAAATCCTATAAAAAGCAGAAATACTATGATTAAGCATAAATACTACATTTAGTAGAAATACTATATTAAGTACAAATCTTATAAAAAGCAGAAATAGTATATTAAGCACAAATCCTATAAAAGCAGAAATAGTATATTAAGCACAAATCTTATAAAATAGCAGAAATAGTATGATTTAGCACAATAGTAATAAGTTAAACAGAAAAATCGGAAAAGCAAAATGGACAGCTGAAAAAATGCTGAACATGCTGAGGTTCCCTCAAATATACTTGTTAAATGACAAAAATCTGCAAAAAAATTTATGACAGCCACACAATTACAAATATGTACACATGAGGAAACACACATGCACAGAGAGACACACACACAAGATCAAATTCAGTCACCCAGTCTAAATATATTGAATTTGAATCTTACAATGAGATCATCCCATTAAAAGGCTTTCTCTCTCTCTCTCTCTCTCTCTCTCTCTCTCTCTCTCTCTCTCTCTCTCTCTCTCTCTCTCTCTCCCTGTCACACACACACACACACACACACAGGGAGAGAGGACTAAGTTTCTAGGTCAGCCTGGGAGCTGCTGAATTTGAATCCACCAATCAGAGAGGCTGTTTACGTTTTCCCGCCAAAACAGGTGCATCTTTTTACACACGCAGCACAGAGACATAGACCTGCTTCTTTCAGTTTATTTCACATAGTGAGGATTCCCCTCAAACAAATGACCATAATTTCCTAACCATAGGGGCTAGAGCGGTCATTCTTACACCGTTTTGTTCAGAAGAGATGGGGGAATCTTCAAGTGTTGACAATTTATCATTAAAATATGAATTTTTAGAGATATATGACATGGATGACTTGTTTACTTAGAAGCCACGAATTCCCCAATATGCAAATTTGAATACCTGGAGCCCACATACATGATTGGCTGGCTGGGAAGCTGTGCAGGCCCTGATTTGTGGATTTGAATTCCTCAGCCCTCAGATATGATTGGCTGGCTTAGAAGCCATGAAGGCCCCAATATGCAAATTTGAATGCCTCAGGACACATATATGATTGGCTGGGAAGCCGTGCAGGCCCTGATTTGAAAATTTGAATTTCTCAGTCCTCACAGAGGATTGGCTGCCTGGGGACCTGGCAGAAATATATAGAAATACTATGATTAAGCATAAATACTACATTTAGTAGAAATACTATGTTTTAGCACAAATACTATAAAAAGCAGAAATACTATAATTTAGCAGAAATACTATATTAAGCACAAATCCTATAAAAAGCAGAAATAGGATGATTAAGCATAAACACTACATTTAGTAGAAATACTATGTTTGAGCAAAAATCCTATAAAAAGCAGAAATACTATATTAGGCACAAATCCCATAAAAAGCAGAAATAGTATGATTAAGCATAAATACTACATTTAGTAGAAATACTATGTTTTAGCACAAATAGTATAAAAAGCAGAAATATTGTAATTTAGCAGAAATACTATATTAGGCACAAATCTTATAAAATAGCAGAAATAGTATTATTTAGCACAATAGTAATAAGTTAAACAGAAAAATTGGAAAAGCAAAATGGACAGCTGAAAAAATGCTGAACATGCTGAGGGTCCCTCAAATATACTTGTTAAATGAAAAAATCAGCAAAAAAATGCACAGGGAGAGAGAAGTAAGTTTCTAGGTCAGCCTGGGAGCTGCTGAATTTGAATCCACCAATCAGAGAGCCTGTGTACTTTTTCCCGCCAAAACATGTGCCTCTTTTTACACACGCAGCACAGAGAGGCACAGGATTATTGCAGCCTATTTCTCATAGTGAGGACTCCCCTCAAACAAATGACCATAATTTCCTAACCGTAGGGGCTAGAGCGGTCATTCTTACACTGTTTTGTTCAGAAGAGATGGGGGAATCTTCCAGTGTTAACAATTTATCATTAAAATATGAATTATTAAAGATATTTGACTTGTAATGCACCATAACTGAGTAGAGCGAAGCAAAAACTGCCTTGACTTGCCCTCAAACAACGCTTTCTAACTCGAAATCTATTTGGAGTATCGATATCATTCTTTCACCGTAAGAGACAGCAGGCTTTGGTGAACAATCATGGAAATTTTCAGGTCTCTGTGGAAATCCAACAAAAAGTTATGACGAGAGAAAAAAGTGGTTCATTTCCACAGTTTGAAATCTGAAGAAATCTGAGCGAAGGACGAATTTCCTACCCTCAAACAAGTCCAACTCATTTCAGAACGGTAATAGGTGAGAAAGAAATTCTTGAATTGTGAGCGTAAGGAGTGTCTGAAGATATACCGGGACAAGCCTCATGTCTTAACTTTGCTTCGTTAAGGAGATATGACGATTCGAATATGCCTCTCATTACAGAAATCCAGCGATGATTTTGAACAAGCTCTCCATTGACTTTCTATGCAGAGTTTTGAGACCTTGTGTTGGTCTGAGGAGATTTGCCAAAATTCTATAAATCCCACAACAATGATAGTGACATTTTCTGAAAGCCAGCAAAAATACCTACGTTTTGATGTATAATTTGTGGAAGTTGAGTGAAAATTGAGGAAGTAGCAAACAGTTGTTCGGACATGAAGAGAAGGCTGCAAAAGCTTCAGTGTCACACTGGAAGCCAAGAGCATAGCAACCATAACAACGCATGTATTTTGTGAAAAATCACAATTTTGCAACTCAAAACTTTAAGAGGCATAAAAGTAAAACGGTAAAATATTTGAAAAAGCTGAAACATACATGAATAGCCCAATAATTTGTGAACATTTTAAAGTTTGAATGGTTGTTCTAGGTGAAAATTTGAGGAAGTAGTTAAGTTTCAAAAACAAGCAAAATTTAGCAGAATTGCTGAAGTTTCCCATTAATTTCAATGGGACAAATTAAAGGAAAAAAGTGGAATATTTTAAAAAGTATAATAGTTAAAAATACCAAAAGATATAGCCGGAAAGAGCAAAAATAGCAGAATAGTTTAAAATTTGAATGGTGAAAATCGGCTGAAAATTGTGGAAGTAGTTCTACGGCGAAAAGTGTACGGAAACACCCGGAATAATAATAATAATAAAGAATAAAGAGAAACAGGAACTCAATAGTGTGGATGCTTAAAGCATCCACACAATAAAGAGAAACAGGAACTCAATAGTGTGGATGCTTAAAGCATCCACACAACTAGAAAAATTTGCATTTCCTGCGAAAATGCAGTGTGGATGCTTAAAGCTGAAGCTGTATGCAAAAAGTAGCTGAAAAAGCTGAAAAGTTGCAGAAATTGTAAAAACTTTGCAGAAGCAAAAGAAGTTTGCTAAAATGGAATAACTTAGCAGAACTGCAATATCTTAGAGGAAACATAATACTTGGCAGAGATACAATAGCATAGCAGAATTTAGCAGAAATATTGTAACTTACCAGAAACATGATAACTTCTCAAAAATACAAGAATTTAGGAGAAATAGTATAAGATAACAGAAAGAATATATTTAGCCAAAAATACTTAAACATTACAGAAACACTATGATTTAGAAAAATAGTACAACAGAGCAGAAATATTGTGATTTACCAGAGACACTGTGATGAACTATGAATATTGTAATTTTAAATTAAGACTATGTTTTAGCACAAATATTATAATTTGGCAGAAATACTATAATTTAGCAGAAATACTATATTAAGCACAAATCCTATAAAAAGCAGAAATGGTATGATGAAGCATAAATACTACATTTAGTAGAAATAATTTGTTTTAGCACAAATCCCATAAAAAGCAGAAATACTGTACTATGATTTAGTAGAAAAACTATAATTAATCAGAAATACTAAATTTAGCAGAAATACTATATTAAGCACAAATCCTATGAAAAGCAGAAATAATATGATTAAGCATAAATACTACATTTAGCAGAAATAGTATATTAAGCACAAATCTTATAAAAAGCAGAAATACTATATTAAGCACAAATCCTATAAAAGCAGAAATAGTATATTAAGCACAAATCTTATAAAATAGCAGAAATAGTATGATTTAGCACAATAGTAATAAGTTAAACAGAAAAATTGGAAAAGCAAAATGGACAGCTGAAAAAATGCTGAACATGCTGAGGGTCCCTCAAATATACTTGTTAAATGACAAAAATCTGAAAAAAAATCTATAACAGCCACACAATCACAAATATGTACACATAAGAAAACACACATGCACAGAGAGACACACACACAAGATCCAATTCAGTCAACCAGTCTAAATATATTGAATTTGAATCTTACAATGGGATCATCCCATTAAAAGGCTTTCTCTCTCTCTATCTCTCTGTCACACACACACACACACACACACACACACACACACACACACACACACACACACACACACACAGGGAGAGAGAAGTAAGTTTCTAGGTCAGCCTGGGAGCTGGTGAATTTGAATCCACCAATCAGAGAGGCTGTGCACTTTTCCCCACCAAAACAGGTGCATCTGTTTACACACGCAGCAGCACAGAGAGACACAGGATTTTTGCAGTCTATTTCTCATAGTGACGACTCCCCTCAAACAAATGACCGTAATTTCCTAACCGTAGGGGCTAGAACGGTCATTCTTACACCGTTTTGTTCAGAAGAGATGGGGGAATCTTCAAGTGTTGACAATTTAATATTAAAATATGAATTTTTAGAGATATATGACATGGATGACTTGTTGACTTAGAAGCCACGAATTCCCCAATATGCAAATTTGAATGCCTGAGACCACATATGTGATTGGCTGGCTGGGAAGCCGTGCAGGCCCTGATTTGTGGATTTGAATTCCTCAGCCCTCAGATATGATTGGCTGGCTTAGAAGCCACGAAGGCCCCAATATGCAAATTTGAATGCCTCAGGACACTTATTTGATTGGCTGGGAAACTGTGCAGACCCTGATTTGAAAATTTGAATGTCTCAGTCCTCACAGAGGATTGGCTGCCTGGGGACCTGGCAGAAATATATAGAAATACTATTATTAAGCATAAATACTACATTTAGTAGAAATACTATGTTTTAGCACAAATATTATAAAAAGAAGAAAAACTATAATTTAGCAGAAATACTATATTAAGCACAAATCCTATAAAAAGCAGAAATACTATAATTTAGAACAAATAGTATAAAAAGCAGAAATACTATAATTTAGCAGAAATACTATGTTAAGCACAAATCCTATAAAAAGCAGAAATACTATAATTTAGCAGAAATACTATGTTAGGCACAAATCCTATAAAAAGCAGAAATACTATAATTTAGCAGAAATACTATATTAGGCATAAATCCTATGAAAAGCAGAAATAGTATGATTTAGCAGAAATACTGTATTTAGCACAAGTACCGAAAAGTACCAGAAATACTATGATTTAGCAGAATAGTAATAACTTATTGAAACACAAATGCACAGAGGGACACACAAACACAGGCTCTAATCCAGTCAACCAGTCTAACTATATTCAATTTAAATCCTACAATGACATGCTGCCAAATAAGGGCAGGGTCCTCTCTCTCCCACTAAACACACACACACACACACACACACACACACACACACACACACACACACACACACACACACACACACAGAGGGAGAGAGCTGCCGAATTTAAATCCACCAATCAGAGTGGCTGTTTACGTTTTCCCGCCAAAACAGGTGCATCTTTTTACACACGCAGCACAGAGAGGCACAGGATTATTGCAGTCTATTTCTCATAGTGAGGACTCCCCTCAAACAAATGACCATAATTTCCTAACTGTAGGGGCTAGAGCGGTCATTCTTACACCGTTTTGTTCAGAAGTGATTGGGGAATCTTCAAGTGTTGACAATTTATCATTCAAATATGAATTTTTAGAGATATATGACATGGATGACTTATTGACTTAGAAGCCACGAATTCCCCAATATGCAAATTTGAATGGCTGAGGCCACATATATGATTGGCTGGCTGGGAAGCCATGCAGGCCCTGATTTGTGGATTTGAATTCCTCAGCCCTGATATGATTGGCTGGCTTAGAAGCCATGAAGGCCCCAATATGCAAATTTGAATGCCTCAGGACACATATATGATTGGCTGGGAAGCCGTGCAGGCCCTGATTTGAAAATTTGAATGTCTCAGTCCTCAGAGAGGATTGGCTGCCTGGGGACCTGGCAGATATATATATAGAAATACTATGATTAAGCATAAATACTACATTTAGTAGAAATACTATGTTTTCGCACAAATACTATAAAAAGCAGAAATACTATAATTTAGCAGAAATACTATATTAGGCACAAATAGTATAAAAAGCAGAAATACTATATTAGGTACAAATCCTATAAAAAGCAGAAATACTATATTAGGCACAAATCCTATAAAAAGCAGATATACTATATTAGGCACAAATAGTATAAAAAGCAGAAATACTATAATTTAGCAGAAATACTATGTTAAGCACAAATCTTATAAAAAGAATAAATACTATAATTTAGCAGAAATACTATATTATGCACAAATCTTATGAAAAGCAGAAATAGTATGATTTAGCAGAAATACTGTATTTAGCACAAGTACCGAAAAGTACCAGAAATACTATGATTTAGCAGAATAGTAATAACTTACAAAATTACAAATATGGAGGCATATTGAAACAGAAATGCACAGAGGGACACACAAACACAGGCTCTAATCCAGTCAACCAGTCTAACTATATTCAATTTAAATCCTACAATGACATGCTGCCAAATAAGGGCAGGGTCCTCTCTCTCCCACTAAACACACACACACACACACACACACACACACACACACACACACACACACACACACACACACACACACACACAGACACAGAGGGAGAGAGCTGCCGAATTTAAATCCACCAATCAGAGTGGCTGTTTACGTTTTCCCACCAAAACAGGTGCATCTTTTTACACACGCAGCACAGAGAGGCACAGGATTATTGCAGCCTATTTCTCATAGTGAGGACTCCCCACAAACAAATGACCATAATTTCCTAACCGTAGGGGCTAGAACGGTCATTCTTAAACCGTTTTGTTCAGAAGAGATGGGGGAATCTTCCAGTGTTAACAATTTATCATTAAAATGTGAATTTTTAGAGATATACGACATGGATGACTTGTTGACTTAGAAGCCACGAATTCCCCAATATGCAAATTTGAATGCCTGAGGCCACATATATGATTGGCTGCCTGGGAAGCCGTGCAGGCCCTGATTTGTGGATTTGAATTCCTCAGCCCTCAGATATGATTGGCTGGCTTAGAAGCCATGAAGGCCCCAATATGCAAATTTGAATGCCTCAGGACACATATATGATTGGCTGGGAAACCGTGCAGGCCCTGATTTGAAAATTTGAATGTCTAAGTCCTCACAGAGGATTGGCTGCCTGGGGACCTGGCAGAAATATATAGAAATACTATGATTAAGCATAAATACTACATTTAGTAGAAATACTATGTTTTAGCACAAATACTATAAAAAGCAGAAATACTATAATTTAGCAGAAATACTATATTAAGCACAAATCCTATAAAAAGCAGAAATAGTATGATTAAGCATAAACACTACATTTAGTAGAAATACTATGTTTGAGCAAAAATCCTATAAAAAGCAGAAATACTATATTAGGCACAAATCCTATAAAAAGCAGAAATAGTATGATTAAGCATAAATACTACATTTAGTAGAAATACTATGTTTTAGCACAAATAGTATAAAAAGCATAAATACTGTAATTTAGCAGAAATACTATATTAGGCACAAATTCTATGAAAAGCAGAAATAGTATGATTAAGCATAAATACTACATTTAGTAGAAATACTATGTTTTAGCACAAATCCTATAAAAAGCAGAAATACTGTACTATGATTTAGTAGAAAAACTATAAATAATCAGAAATACTATATTTGGCAGAAATACTATATTTTGCACAAATCTTATAAAATAGCAGAAATAGTATGATTTAGCACAATAGTAATAAGTTAAACAGAAAAATTGGAAAAGCAAAATGGACAGCTGAAAAAATGCTGAACATGCTGAGGGTCCCTCAAATATACTTGTTAAATGAAAAAATCAGCAAAAAAATGCACAGGGAGAGAGAAGTAAGTTTCTAGGTCAGCCTGGGAGCTGCTGAATTTGAATCCACCAATCAGAGAGCCTGTGTACTTTTTCCCGCCAAAACAGGTGCATCTATTTACACACGCAGCACAGAGAGGCACAGGATTATTGCAGCCTATTTCTCATAATGACGACTCCCCTCAAACAAATGACCATAATTTCCTAACCGTAGGGGCTAGAGCGGTCATTCTTACACCGTTTTGTTCAGAAGAGATGGGGGAATCTTCCAGTGTTTACAATTTATCATTAAAATATGAATTATTAAAGATATTTGACTTGTAATGCACCATAACTGAGTAGAGCGAAGCAAAAACTGGCTTGACTTGCCCTCAAACAACGCTTTGTAACTCGAAATCTATTTGGAGTATCGATATCATTCTTTCACCGTAAGAGACAGCAGGCTTTGGTGAACAGTCATGGAAATTTTCAGGTCTCTGTGGAAATCCAACAAAAAGTTATGACGAGAGAAAAAAGTGGTTCATTTCCAGGGTTTGAAATTTGAAGAAATCTGAGCGACGGACGAATTTCCTACCCTCAAACAAGTCCAACTCATTTCAGAACGGTAATACGTGAGAAAGAAATTCTTGAATTGTGAGCGTCACGAGTGTCTGAAGATATACCGGGACAAGCCTCATGTCTTAACTTTGCTTCGTTAAGGAGATATGACGATTCGAATATGCCTCTCATTACAGAAATGCAGCGGTGATTTTGAACAAACTCTCCATTGACTTTATATGGAGAGTTTTCCGACATTGTGTTGGTCTGAGGAGATTTGCGAAAGTTCTATGAATACCACAACAATGATAGTGACATTTTCGGAAACCCAGCAAAAATACCTATGTTTTGATGTATAATTTGTGGAAGTTGAGTGAAGATTGAGCAAGTAGCAAGAAGTTGTTCGGACATGAAGAGAAGACTGCAAAACCTTCAGTGGCACACTGGAAGCCAAGTGCATAGCAACCATAACAACGCATGTATTTTGTGAAAAATCACAATTTTGCAACTGAAAACTTTAAGAGGCATAAAGGTAAAACGGTAAAAGATTTGAAAAAGCTGAATCATACCTGAATAGCCCAATAATTTGAGAACATTTTAAAGTTTGAATGGTTGTTCTACGTGAAAATATGAGGAAGTAGTTAAGTTTCAGAAACAAGCAAATTTTAGCAAAATTGCAGAAGTTTCCCATTCATTTCAATGGGACAAATTAAGCTTAATATTTTAAAAAGTATAATAGTGAAAAATACCAAAAGACATAGCAGGAATTAGCAGAAATAGCAGAATATTTTAAAATTTGAACGGTGAAAATCGGCTGAAAATTGTGGAAGTAGTTAAGTGCCAAAAAGTGTACGGAAGTCCCAAGAGGAACTCAATAGTGTGGATGCTTAAAGCATCCACACAATAAAGAATAAAGAAAAACAGGAACTCAATAGTGTGGATGCTTAAGCATCCACACAATAATAATAATAATAATAATAAAGAATAAAGAGAAACAGGAACTCAATAGTGTGGATGCTTAAAGCATCCACACAATAAAGAGAAACAGGAACTCAATAGTGTGGATGCTTAAAGCATCCACACAATAATAAAGAATAAAGAGAAACAGGAACTCAATAGTGTGGATGCTTAAAGCATCCACACAATAATAATAATAATAATAAAGAATAAAGAGAAACAGGAACTCAATAGTGTGGATGCTTAAAGCATCCACACAATAATAAAGAATAAAGAGAAACAGGAACTCAATAGTGTGGATGCTTAAAGCATCCACACAATAATAAAGAATAAAGAGAAACAGGAACTCAATAGTGTGGATGCTTAAAGCATCCACACAATAATAAAGAATAAAGAGAAACAGGAACTCAATAGTGTGGATGCTTAAAGCATCCACACAATAATAATAAATCCGAGCAATAGTAATAAGTGTGCCTTCGCATAGGCACACTTAATAAATCCGAGCAATAGTAATAAGTGTGCCTTCGCATAGGCACACTTAATAATAGTAAGTACACGGAATTGTTTGACAATACCACTATGTTAACTTACCCATGACTGTTGTAGGTTGCTGGGTGTCTTCTGATGCTAACTCCTGCTTTAAAAGTGCACCAGAGAAAGGGTGGGTGACAGGTGGTGCTGGTGTGGGGGATGCCACACCTAGCGGTGCCAGGCTGGAGGAGGGTCCTGCTGCTGGAACCTGAAGTTGGGCAGCCACAGATTTTGGAACAGAGGATGGGGGCTGAAGGGCAGCCGGTTCATCTTTTCTCAGGGTTTTGTGTTTGTCCCAGTTCAGAGGGACTGGACGGCAGCCTGGCTCTCTGTGTTCAAGCCCAAATCGCTCTCCAGTGTCTCTGTCAGAGAGGTGAAGTGCAGGGTACTTCTCCTGATCAGTCACTCTTCTGGAGGCTGCATTCAACTCCACCACTAGAGCTGGATCAAAAACAGAAGGGAGAATGACACCTGGATGCTTAAGGTCCACCAGTCTTTGGTAGTTCCATCGTGCCACCCCTGTCATGCCCTGGACTTGGAATAGTTCATTGGATACATGAGTCCCGGTAATCCACTGGGCCTGGTGGAAATGATAACCCTCCTGCTGTGAAGTGCCTCGGACAGGAATCCAGATGGGGACCTTGGCACCTTCACCAGGGACATGGTTAAGCTGAAGAGTCCCACCGTACCTAAACATTACACCCTCTGAGAGTTCAGGGTCACTGAGGCAGCCACGCAGAATGTGGACTCTCTGAATGCACCACGTCTTCAGCATGGATGGCTTGAAGAGTGGGACATTGTTGGGGTCTGTGGCCAGGTGAAAATGATTCAGGATCTTTTCCGCTCTGTTCAGCAGCTCAGTGGGTTGTGGTATTTGGATCCTGCAGTGCTCCCATATGTGTTGCTTTGTGGGATTAGCAGGATGGATGCCACAAAACTTATAAGCATCCTGGAGCCTCTTCAGGTCCGCCTGATCAACCACTGAGAATGCAGCAGAGAGAAGCTGGCAGAAAGTGCTGAACAGAGGATGATGCTCAGAGGTACACTCCACTCGCCTCAGGCAGTGGAACGGGTCCACTGGTACCAGTGGTAGCCGGCCTTTTCCACTCCTGCATCACTGTACCTTTTGGCCATTCCCTGGTACATGGTTCAGTCTGAGACCTTTCTGTCTCAGACTGAACCATGACCCACGAAACACTCAGCCAGTTTTCATTCATTATGTAATAACTGGACATGACCCCAGATGCCAGCGTGACTTTTCGTGCCACCTTCCTGGTGTGGTCAGACCTGAAGATGTGGCCTGGAGGAGTTTGGATATGACTGGATGTTGACGTCGGAATTCGTCGAGCAGGCAGTCAGTCAGGTAATGGCTGGACACAGAAACACCACACCAGGCATGTGGGTCTTCATAAGACCTGAACTCCTGTGGCTTATTTTCCTTCCTCAGGAACTTCCCAATGGTCCTCTGTCCATGGGCTCCTGCCTCAGAATCCCAGACCGATTCTGTGGCATGGAGGTACGCCAGGTGAGCTCGCTCGTACTTGAGGTGCATGAGTTCATTTAATTGTTTTGCAATATCTGCTGGAGATTTCCCAGTCCTCCTGAGCTTATCCATAACAGACTTGCAGATGGCCTTTTTATATGTAAGAAAAGCAGGGAGAAGGTTGGTAAACCTTTTGGGCAGTTTCTCCAGCCATCGTGGATTGTCAGCAAACCAGTTCCTGCAACAAGCCCTGCAGCAGAGTCGTGAGGACAGGATGTAATACTGACCACTGGTGCCAACAATTACTCGTGGCCTGCCCACACCAGCAGAGACCACTTGTGAACCAAAGCAATCATGGAGACATGGCAAGATATAATTGTTTCTTAACCTGACCATGATAGCACTAACACTCTCAGGTTGGAGAAGAAGGCTGAAGAAGGGGTGGAGCTGGAAGAAATTTGGCGATGGTAGGTCAGCCACTGTATCTATGAGCTCAGGCTGTGGAGGGAGACGCCAGAGTGAAGTCGCGTTCCCTGCGTGACGCACTGGTCGAGACCCAGGCCACAGTCCAAGGTCCTGAAGCTCAGTCTTCATCCACAGCTGCTGGTGAGTAGAACAATTCCAGCTGCTGAGGTCATACTCATAACCAGCCACTGGAACTGGAACAGCTGGCTGAGCTGAAGGATCTGGGATTGAAACGTAAATATTTGACAAAACAGTGCTACTCTTATATTGTTACTGTTGGAATACACAGAAAAAAATAAAAGACATGCAGTATACGCTCACCATCTTCACTGCTGTCTTCAAAAGTCAGCACTTTGCACACAGATGTGGAAGCAGCATCTGTACTCGGTCCTGAAACAAATGAATGCAGTCATTCTGTAATTCATTTGTGCAAATTATGAGCAAGATGACAAAATGTAACCTGAGCGTGAATAATATGCTATCATTAATGATCTATGCTTTAAGCAGACGTTTAACTGAACATCAACTGTAAATGAAAATAGAGAGGGACCAGGATTTGACTCAGACCTTTCTGTTTCACTGACCTGTGGTCTCCTTAAGTAGAAATGCCAGCTCCTGTGGGAGGGGCGCAGGTGACTTCCTCTTCACACTTGAGGCTGCACCTACAGGTATAGTAATCGAAAAGAGTAATGGAAACATTTTTTTACTCTAGACACAATAAACAGAACATTTAATTATATGAAAAACATTATAGTTGTTTTGTACCATCGGCTGATGATGCCTGAGGTTCTGCAGTTGTACTGGACGGTGGTATGGACAGTGCAGCAGATGGAACTACAACAAGAAAACGTGTCAGCAGCTTCATAATTTACACTGTATGTGAGTGTTGCTGTTAGTAGGAACTCACACATCCATACTCTTACTTCTCCTGTTTCTCATTGCAGAACAAATGTAATTTATTTATATGCAACAGAGATGCCAAACCAAATCATTTTAACCTCTTCTCATCGAAGCAGGAGGAGCGGTATAAGTCAGTGAACAACATGCATTCAGGTGTTAGTAACTACTGCTACTTGTTTTTAACACATTCATAGAGAACAAGAACACATACTTACCCTTTGTGGTTGAGTCCTCAGGACAGTTAGCATAATGCCAGCTGTTAAGAAATATATTCTAAAACACTTCTTCAGTAAAGACTCAGAGAAGAGAAACACACAGAACTTCTTGCTAGCAAGGGCAGCCTCCAGACTGAGAGACTCGCGCTGAGAAACTGCCCCGGTCTTTATTTATACTTCAGTGAGCGTTTGTTCCTTACATTGGAATGTGGAGAGGTGTGTGTGTGTGTGTGTGTGTGTGTGTGTGTGTGTGTGTGTGTGTGTGTGTGTGTGTGTGTGTGTGTGTGTGTGTGTGGTCAGAGTGTGGCCCCATAAACAACTTCCCTAAACCTGCTGGTCTCGAAGTCCAGCAGTTCATCAAACCAAAAAGCACTTAGACTAAAACTGACATAGCTACGTTAATCCTACCGTAAAACAATAAGACAAGGTACGACCTCTCCTATGCTCCTAGGATGTGGGGGTGAACACCCTAGAATGTTACAGACCTCCTAGGATGAGACATTCTTTCAATATGCCACCAACTATATACTTCTACACACAAATAATTACATGCAGCATTCTACCATATGCAAACTTATATCATTAAAAGATTATACTGACTACTAAGTACAATTTTCCTATTAACACCAGCATACAACTATACTATTAGCGGAACATCGCCAGAACGTGGCCAGAACACACAAAACAAGAACAAGACAATATATAAAAGTTCAGGCTCAGCTTTGGAGAGCAATTATGGGCGACCATGGCTCAGGGGGTTGGGAAGCGTATCTGTAACCGGAAGGTCGCCGGTTTGATTCCCGGGCTCTCTGTCCTGGTCGTTGTGTCCTTGGGCAAGACACTTTACCCTACCGCCTACTGGTGTTGGCCAGAGGGGCCGATGGCGTGATATGGCAGCCTTGCTTCTGTCAGTCTGCCCCAGGGCAGCTGTGGCTACAACTGTAGCTGCCTCCACCAGTGTTGAGAGTGAGTGAATAGTGGCATTGTAAAGTGCTTTGGGTGCCTTGAAAAGCGCTATATAAATCCAATCCATTATTATGTAAAACAATTGTACTCCAGTTCTGAAACCTTTCATTTGAAAACCTGTGTTTGCTCCTGAAGCTCCTCTGGGTGTGGACCCTGCTGCTGCTGGCACAGTGACTAGTTATACAGAGACAGAGGACAGGGACATATGAGACAGAAACAGACTTAGCAATTATCGCTTCTGACATTTAGTAATAACGCAGTACTTACAGCTCTGCATGTGTAGTTTTACAGGTGACATGCTCAGCATTGCGTCCTCCAGGTCTTTATCCTCATCCATCCCTATGATGCGGGCAACAATTAGATAAATATATAATGAACTTATATTTCACATCAACACTGTTATTAAAATATTATTAAAACAACTTACCCAGGGGTTTAGTTGGAGCATTTGTGGAAGCAGGCGCAGACTGCTGCAGCTTATGCATCCGTGTTCCTTGACTGCAGCTCTTCCTCATGATAAGGTCTGCATAGCCGTCACCTCTGCCGTCCCAAATCTCCTTCCAGGTGCTCTTGGCTCATGAGCCAAAGCCAACCAGCTGATCATCCTCAGAGGCTTCTGCAGCAACACTCACTCTGCTGGCCTCATAGTCCAGAAGAGCTTTTATCTCTGCAAAGCTGAGGGTATACTGTACAAATGAATGCAAGCTCTCCTTGCCATGCCCTTCTTCCAAAGAGGTCCCTGCATCCACTTCTTTCCTGAGATCTTTGATCAGGTACATGGTGTACCCGACATCATTCTCCAGAAGCCACCGGAAAGATTTCCCTTTATATTTTCCAAACTGCAGGATGTACTCTCCCTGCACTTCCTTCATGTTGGAGGCATCGCCTCCTCTCTGATAGATGACAGTCAGAGCATCGTCTTCCCTCACAGGTGCAGACTTGTCCTGAAGCTTGGGGTCATTTTTAATCCGTCGAGCTTCTTTTGACGAGGTATCCAAGTGGCCTCTTGCGGAACGCCACAGAGATTTTCCCTGGATATGGCGCAACAAACCTTTGTGCATCTTGACATGCAGTGAAAAAATAAACAATTATATTAAACAAAATTGATTCCAAACAGAAACAAAGACATTCCAGGTTATAATCTTGCTGCTTGGTTTAGACAGCAGGATGCAGGAGAACAATAACGAGACACAATTTGAAAGAACATTGACAACATTTGCGATAAAATTGTTTTTTCCTCCAGGTATAACAAACTGTTCTGTCTGTAAATAAAAACCTTTCATGGTTGAATGATTATCTGCAAAATTTGTGATAACTGCTTAGCAGTCATGGCACATAAGAATTGCTGGTAGATTATCAACATATCTATTTAAGCTATCGTGTTTATTCATACACGAGTGGGCATTGCTCATGTTAGAGAGATATCAAAATAGATTTTCGCATTGATAAGATTACTGCCCATTACAAGATGAAAGCAATACATTTTTTAAGCAGGTTCAGTCATTTAGCATGTCATCTCATAACAAGACACTTATCGGTTATTTAATTGTACCACATTATAGTAATGTCAGTGTCACAGCAGTCAGAAACCTACAAAGTTTATTTAACAGTAAAACACGTCAATGAAACACGCAATTTATTTAACTGAGCGATGGATGCTTCGTAAATGCAATCGCAACACGCCTATTACCTGTAATATACAGCTGTAAATGTATTCTGTTTGTTTATTCTTATTTCAAACGACGTTTCTTACCTTTGATCAATGAATGAGGAGCGTTGGGATGTGTTGCGAGAGGTGAGTTACTTGTTTTCTCTCCCGAAACGTAAAAGAGGAGATTTTTTCAAAGTGCCGCCGCATCTCAAACTCGCAACAGCGCCGGAAGACCGTAGTGGCCAAAAATATATCACACCCGTAGTGCTTTAGCGCTACCATAGAGAATGAATGGGAAACAGTTTAGGGCCGTTTAGCTAAACAAACCCAAGCATCGCGCGGGGGCATTTAGATTAATGTCCACAATGCCCCGAACCGCGCTTTCAGTCTGCCAAAAGCACATCCAATGTGCATTCGAGCTCGAATGGTCATTAAATAAAAAGATCAGCCACACTGATCATTTTATTAAAAAATGAAAGAATTTAGACAGTTTTTAACTCTCAGTGATGCCGCAGTGTGTGTTTGACTTTGGGACCTGAAGCGGAGTCTGAACTCGGAAATTAAACCTAGTCCTTTTTCATGCTTTTTTTTTTTAAAACGAATACACGTAACAGTCAACTGTCTTCAGCTGCAGCAGAGTGGCGCAGCGGAAGCGTGCTGGGCCCATAACCCAGAGGTCGATGGATCGAAACCATCCTCTGCTATCTGTTTTTGTCCCTTCAAGATTTCTGACGTAATTCAGTGATCCCAATCTTTATGCATTTCCCACACAGCTCATGGATGACCGGTTAAATTCAGTGTCCTTTTTTAGTGATTAGAGGTTTCTTATATGAAGTTCATTTTTACATTATTTCTCACTGGACATGAACCTCACGTAAAATACAATCTCGCGAGACGCCACGTTGTTTGGACTACGTTGAACGTGTCTTCCTAGGTAGGCTGCGGATAGGAGTGTTTACAGGGATGCGCTCGTTTAGAGACAAAGATCAGTGTATACATTGACATTTTCTAAAGATGGCTCACGCAGCAGCTGCTCTTCTCGTCCTGTAACCGCCTGAGTTCAGACCGAGCAGTAGCTGCAGTGGAGCCTGATAACTGACAGCTAGTGGACACTGAGCCCAGAGTCGTCCAGCTCTTCGTTGTGATATGGCGGAGAGCGGGTCGTCAGCTGAATTCTCCAGCTCCCTGACGAGCTCCAGTCTTCCACCGCCGAGGACCCGCATCTTCAAAATCATCGTCATCGGGGACTCCGGGGTCGGGAAGACCTGTCTCACTTACCGCTTTTGTGCCGGCAAGTTCCCCGAGAAGACCGAGGCCACGATCGGGGTGGACTTCAGGGAGAGACTGGTCGAGATTGACGGCGAAAATATCAAGGTGTGTACTGCAGAGGAGCTTCATTGTTACACATCCAGTTCCTCAGGGTGTCTTGGCTGGACTTCAAGGTTCAACGACAACACAAAACGGTTTATGCTATATGGTGATTGACAGCTAGTGGCAGGTCTTATCAGTGGGCCTCTGATCAGGTCCACTGCAGCAGCTATGTAAAAAATGCCTTCTGTAGTACTTGGGACATGTTTTACTTCGACCTCACTGGATACCAACCCTGATGTGCAGGTCATTAGGATCATTTGGATGGTCACTTTGAAACAGCACTATTTAATCCTTGTTACAAGTTCTCATCTGTAGGCAAGTGATTACAGACTGTATATAAACGATGGACGTAGTCATCGTGACATCAGCCATGGGCACTTAATCGATATTAAATGAAAACCAACATTCAGAAGATCTAATTGAAGTACTCTTGCCCATCTTTTCTTTCTAAATTCTGTCTCCTTTAAATCATGTAGTGTTTTCCAGTTGAAGTCGGAATTTTCAACTCGTCCACGAACTGGCCAAAAGTCCTGTGATGTCATTTGTTGTGAACACCACAACAATGGAGGACGTTGAGCAATGATATACCTATTGCTTAGTCTATGGCTATTTGTCACATGTGGGGGCCACGTTGTTATTTATAAAGCCTCGTTGCCAGGTTTAAAAAATATATGTTACTATAAGGTAGACTTGTAGTCAAGACCGCCTAAACCAGGACCAATACCAAGACTTACCGAGAGGACAGACGCACGCTCCACTTGACTGTCGCGTCTCTCACCCTCTCTGTTTTTCACATAATGATATTATCCTATATCCTCGCATGTGATTGGCCACAATATGGAGGGTAGGGCTGGGCCATATTATACCGTTCACGGTAATACCGGTATAATGTTAGGCAACGATAGGAAAATGAAATATCGCGATAGAATGGGAGTAAAACGCGCATGCGCAGTGCCTTTGTTTTCATACGCACATGGCCGATTGTTGAGTGAAACTGATGAACCAGAATTGGTTTGTAAAAATGGTGTAACTTCCGTGATGTGGAACTGGTTTGGTGTTTGTCCGTCAGATACACAACAAAGCACATTTTTTTGCAGAACATGAAAGCGGCCGTTGTTATTGTCGTATTTGTCGGACTAAGATGCTCTTAAATCTGGGAGTAATCTGGGTCCTAAACTCCGTATCTTTCAGGTCAAACAACACTGCAGCATCACTTAGAGTTAAAAACTGTCTAAATTCTTTCATCTTTAATAAAACGATCAGCATTGCTGCTTTACGAGGTGTAACTATAAAGTTTAACTTCCAGGCATCCATGAAAACAAAAGTTATTACATTTAACGGAGTTAGAAGTTAGCAGGAAGCTAGCGGAAGTTAGCTCGCTAGTTTCGCTAGTTACCTAAGCATGATAATGCATGTTCTGACTGAGAGATTTCTGAAAAAAATCAAACGTACAGCTCTGCTATCACTTGCAACATAAATGAAGACAGGAAACTAAACAGCAGTGACGTTTGTAGGGTTACTGAAGTTGGGCTAGCTAGTATATAATGATGTGCTACGTGATCGCTAGCGACACAGCTATGTTAGCATAACATAAACAGTGAAGCTGGAGGACGAACACTAACACTTTTCCACTTATAAAAGTTAACGTGAAGGTTCTTCATGGTTAGAGACAAATGCAATCGCATGGCAGGATGCTGTAAACGGACCAAACTTCAGTCAGGAGAACAACTGAGATAATCCATCCACAATACGAGGTTAGTCATTAATATACTGCAACAACATGGGAATAGAGCAGCTGCCAGAGAATTCAACATTAAGGAATCAATGGTACAGAAGTGGAGGAAGCAAGAAGAATGAGTTTAATAAAGTTTGATTTATCTGACTGCTTTGTTTCACTTAATGTGCCTTATAATCCCGTGCACCTTATGGTCCGAAAAATGCGTACTGCACACTGCAGTTTAATGTTGCAAAGCACCTCTTTTTAACTTCAGTGGATATTATACATGGTTATGCTCAGGACATGTCAGCCCATTTCTAGTGGAAATGCCTTTTGGTTAAACTTTCAGCAAGCAATTTGCATTTGTACTGTTACATTTTTATAAAGCTTTAATGTACATAAAAACCAGCTTCTTGTTTAAGTGAAAATAAATGGAAGGTTGTCTTTTTGCGCTAGTAATGTTGTGGAGTTGTATTTTGTCTCGCATCAATTATATCGTCGGTTATATCGTTATCGCAAATTTTCAAATATATATCGTGATAAATATTTTTGGCCATATCGCCCTGCTCTAATGGAGGGATTGGAGCACTATGTCGATCTGAGACAGCAAGACTGAGACAAGACCAAGACCACGTAAAAGTTTTCTCAAGACCAAGACCAGTCTCGAGACATCCAACTCTACTACAAGGTCATTAAGATAAGATGGGGCCTGATTATTTAAGACCTTGTATGTGAGGAGCAGGATTTTGAATTCTGGATTTAACAGGAAGCCAAAACAGGAGAAATCTGCTCTCTCTTTCTAGTCCCTGTCAGGACTCTTGCTGCAGCATTTTGGATTAGCTGAAGGCTTTTCAGTGAGTTTTTAGGACTTCCTGATAATAATGAATTACAGTCGTCCAGCCTGCAAGTAATAAATGCACGAGCTAGTTTTTCAGCGTCACTCTGAGACAGGATATTTCTGATTTTAGAGATGTTGGTGCACATATTACACACAATGAAGAAAGCAGTCCTACATATTTGTTTGAAGTTTGTTTGAAGGACATGTCCTGGTCAAAAATGACTCCAAGGTTCCTCACAGCGTTACTGGAGGCCAAGGTAATGCCATCCAGAGTAAGAACCTGCTTAGATACCATATTTCTAAGATTTTTAGGAGCAAGTACAATAACCTCACTTTGATCTGGTTTTAGAAGTGGTGCCACTGACTAGCCAATATTTGGTATGCAGTCTGTTGACGTCACATTTTCAGACCACCTGGCTGGTATGGAACCCCAACCGAGAAGGTACTAAAAAGGTATCTTGTACCAGGTAGTACCAGCTAATGGAAAACCCTAACAACAGAGTCGAGTCGAGCCGACCGGAGTAGGTACTAGTGGAAAATGGCTATAGATAAGCATTACACAGTCACTGACCATGCAGGAAGACAAGCGTATAAAAGAATGTTAATCGAGTTGAGTAAAATGTTCTGTCAATTGTGATTCTAATTTTTTTTACTGCACTCTACTGCCTCAACAGTTTGGTCCACACCATGTTGATTTTGTCTGTACAGTTGTGAGCCTGTAAAGAAGGAAAGGTTGCTGTTGCTAGCTTTGCTAACATTAGCCACTCTTTACAAACGAATCTGTTTTCAGTAATATTTACAAAGTGCCACACATTCCTACAACATTTAAAACATGACTTGATTATCAAAGATTTTAATGGCTCCTAAATCCACTCAAATGTATGTTTGTGTGGCCAATGTTTAAGATAAGATAAGATAAGATAAGATAAGACAAGATAAGACAAGATAAGATAGAACTTTATTAATCCCTCGGGTGGGTTCCTCTGGGAAATTCGACTTCCAAAAAAGCACAGCAACGACCGAAGTTACAGTTACAGAACTGTTATATATATACACACACACACACACACACACACACACACACACACACACACACACACACACACACACACACACACACACACACACACATATATATATATAAATACAGAGACAAATATAAATAAAATATACAAAGGGGATAAATAGAATAAATAGGAATAAAAAATAAAAATACAAGTGAATTGCACATTTCAAGTATTGAGTCTATTGCACTGTTGACTATTTACAAAAAGTATTGCACAAGGTATTGTACAGTGAGGTGAAGAGGCACTACAGCTTAGTTGTTCCCCCCTCCTTTGTCCCCCTGTCTCCCCTCCCTCTCCCCTCCAGGGAGGAGTTAAACAGTCTGATGGCGTGTGGGACAAAGGAGTTTTTAAGTCTGTTAGTTCTTGTCTTGGGGAGAAGCAACCTGTCACTGAACAGACTCTTCTGGTTGTTAATGGCCGTGTGCAGAGGATGCCCAGCATTGTTCATAATGTCCATCAGTTTCTTTAATGTCCTTTTCTCTGCCACTGTCACCAGAGTGTCCAGCTTCATGCCGACCACAGAGCTAGCCTTCCTGATCAGTTTCTCCAGCCTGGATGAGTCCCTCTTTGCTGTGCTGCTCCCCCAGCACACCACAGCATAGAAAAGTACTCCAGCAACCACCGACTGGTAAAACATCCTCAGGAGCTTCCTGCAGATGTTAAAAGACCTCAGCCTCCTGAGGAAGTACAGTCGGCTTTGGGCTTTTTTATACAGGTGCTCTGTGTTGCATGACCAGTCCAGTTTATTGTCCACCCACAGCCCGAGGTACTTGTACTTGTTGACCACCTCCACCTCCTCCCCCTCTATCTGAACCGGCAGTGGACCTTCTCTGGACCTCCCGAAGTCCACAACCAGTTCCTTAGTCTTTGAGGTGTTGAGTTGCAGGTGGTTTGTGTGACTCCATGCGACAAAGTTCCTCACCAGACTTCTGTACTCCTCTTCCTGATCATCCCAGATACACCCCATGATGGCCGTGTCATCTGCAAACTTCTGAATGTGGCATAATTCAGAGTTGTAGCAGAAGTCAGAGGTGTACAGGGTGAAGAGAAGAGGGGACAGCACAGTTCCCTGTGGGGCTCCTGTGCTGCTGACCACTGTGTCAGACGTGATGTCCTTCAGCCTGACGTACTGTGGTCTGTCGGTGAGGTAGTCGGAGATCCAAGCCACCAGGCAGGGGTCCACCTCCATCCTGTTCAGTTTTTCCTGAAGCATACAGGGCCGGATGGTATTAAAGGCACTGGAAAAGTCAAGAAACAGGATCCTGACCGTGCCTTTTCCCCCATCCAGGTGTGAGTGGGCTCTGTGTAGGAGGTACAGGATGGCATCCTCCACTCCGACACCCGCCTTGTATGCAAACTGTAGTGGGTCCTGGGCATGTTGTACCTGTGGTCGGAGGAAGTTGAGGAAGAGCCGCTCTAGAGTCTTCATAAGATGTGACGTCAGTGCCACCGGTCGGAAGTCATTCAGCTCATTGGGCCGGTTCTTTTTGGGGACCGGGACGATGCAGGATGTCTTCCATAGGGCGGGCACTCTCCCCAGTCGCAGACTGAGGTTGAAGACTCGTTGTAGCGGCTCCCCAAGTTCAGCAGCACACGCCTTAAGCATCCTAGGACACACCTTGTCTGGGCCTGCTGCCTTTCTGGGGCGAAGCTTCCTCAGTTGTCTCCTGACCTGATCCACTGTGACACTGGGAGATGTTTGGGAGGAGGGGAGGGGGGGAGATGTCTTGCTGCTGAGAGAGGGATTGGAGGAGGGGGGTGTCATGGTGTCAGGAAGGGGGGGAAGCGAGGGAGGCAGGAGAGTGGGGAGAGGACTCTGTAGTGAAGGTGAGGGTGAGGGTGGGGGGGTTGTGGGCTGGTCAAACCTGTTGAAGAAGTTGTTGAGTTCATTAACCTCGCCTATTCCACTGCGCTCACTTTAGAACAATGTACCACTTAATCTGACCTTTTTTTGGGGGGGGGGTGTCTTTATAAGAGAAAGAACTTTGAACACATATTTAGACCAGGTATTTCAGTTAATGAGCTAGCTGCATCAATGATCTGCACAGATATTTGGATTTCTGTGTTGCATAAGTGTGATCGTAAAGGGCTTCATTTGCTGTGGCTGCACAATTGCAGGCACTGCACTACAGGAGTGCCAGCGACACATACGTCATCATAGGAAGTAATACAATAAGAACAGCTGCTGTGGTATCTCCAGTTGGCAGTTAATTCAGTTAACTGGCATTAACAATGACAGCCACATTTCAAGACTAACTGACTCTTCCCTAATTTCTAATACTGATGCACAGATCATGAGACCTGCAACAATGTAGAAACAGTGTGTCAGTGTTGTGTTTGTAATGGTTTTTGGCTGACAGTAGAACTTAGTGACACAATAATATGGATAAAAACACAGTTCTAGTTTGGACTGTTCTAACTAAAACCACTTGGAGCAGTCAGTAAGATTAGAAAAACGGTATAATAATAATAATCTTATTATAATAATGAATGTAATTTGTGAGTAAATGACATCACTGCTTGTCTTCTGGCAGGATTTCACTTCTGTATTGTCTCGTACAGATCCAGCTGTGGGACACTGCAGGCCAGGAGCGTTTCAGGAAGTCCATGGTGCAGCACTACTACCGCAACGTGCACGCTGTTGTCTTTGTCTATGACATCACCAACGCTGCCAGCTTCCACAGCCTCCCTGCTTGGATCGAAGAGTGCAAGCAGCATGCACTGGGCACAGAGGTACCCAGGATCTTAGTCGGAAACAAGTGTGACCTCCAAGACTCCGTGCAAGTAAACACGGACTTGGCTCAACAGTTCGCAGACGCCCACTCCATGCCGCTGTTTGAGACATCTGCAAAGAATCCCAACAGCCAAGGAGACAGAAACTATGGAAATAGTGACCATGTCGAGGCTATTTTCATGACAGTCGCCCATAAGCTGAAGTCTCAGAAGCCCCTGGTGCTCAGCCAGCCCCCTGAGGCATCAGGGGGAACCATCAACCTAAACAGGGGGCAGGATGATGGGGGGGACGGGACCAGGAGCTGGGGCTGCACCAGCTGCTGAGATAGGCTAACGGAGAGGATAGAAGGAGACGAGCTCGGCCCAAGGTGGCTGATGGCTGATGAGGTTGGAGGCAGACGGGGCAGAGCGAAGAACGGATGTCAAAAAAGAGAAAATTGTTCTTAAAAAATGGCTTCACAATCAGAACAACAGATGAATGTTTCCAGTAGAGGATATATTAGTTCACTGCTTGTGCTTAACTGACTTATAACCATTTGAGGCAGTATGTGACTGTCTAGGATTGGCAGGGTTCACGGAAATGAACTGTGCCAATGAATGATTGGAAAACTGGGGCCAAAAATCTGATATTAAATCAGTAATTATTCGTTTAACTCCTTCAGTAGAGGCAGATATGTAGGGTCAAAATAACAGAGCACTTTACAAAGTAATGCACTACATGCCGTTTAATTAGACTGTATGTTAGAAGAGCGGTGTCACTGTGGTATTATAATGTTTGTAGACTGCATTATCTTAAAGGTGTTGGTCATGTTATCTCTGCCCCCCTCGTGGGTGTAACACTCCACAGGTGGCTGGTTTTAGTTGTCTCATCAAAGGCTCCATGTGAAGTTTGCATCTAAATAGTATTTTCACTCTTTGTTTATGTTGAGTGTGAATATGCAGATGCAGTATTCTGAATATTTCACATGGGATCTGGTCTTCCCAGTCCACGGTCTATGTTTCTATTCTGGGACACCATCAGACTAACTTTTCTCAAGTAACACTACATTTAATTCTTTATTCCTGGGACTTTGAATTTCCAGTGTATCCCCTCTGTTCATACACTTTCTTCTGATTGGTCGCCCTCCAGAAGCTGAGGGTGTTTTTGCTGAACTGCTTGCTTTCTTAGCTTGTTATCACCATTAATGCTAAAGTTAATTATAAGAAGCAGAAACGGGCGCGTGCTAGCAGAGTGTGCAGACCGTTAAAAACAGCGGCTACAACTATGAGTTGAAAACTTCACAGGGTGCCTTTAAATCCTGTTGCTTTTACTCCAGTGATCAAAAAATTGTCCACTTATATTAATATTCTGTGTGTAACTTAGTCATAACGAGTTCACTGAAATACTGAATTGGAATGAAATGCATGGAGGGAACAATATCCACATTATTGACTTTTTATAGAAAAAGTGGAGTTTTTTCCACTCGGTTTTGGGCTGATTCATTGAGTTATGGACAACCTTTCTTTTTCCTCCTACTATATGAACTTTATTATTATGCCGAAGTGAAGTTTGTTTAATATTAAGAGTAGATGGAAAGTAAAGAAGTATGATTACTTCAATGACAGTTTTACAGAGTGGTTTCGTAAAGTTAAAGGCAAATTTTAGCTATTTGTCAATTATTAGGACAACCTCAAACCACAGCAGGGTCTGGGAGCATGTACAACAATCATGTGTCCATTATGACCAATTCATCACATCTTTTCCAGCCAAACAAAAAGATTCAACATCAAGTTCATGCCGTGATGTCTGCTACTGGCATCGCACCTAGTGAACCACTCCCGTCTGTGTCAGCTCACTTTTATTTTTACAGCTGAAGCTGCTTCAGAGAAAACGATATTAATCCACTTCCTGTTCCTCCTAACAGTGGGGGAAACTGCTAAGGTGTTTTCAGTGCATGTACAGTCATTGCTAACCACAGCTACCAGTAGATATACTTGGTACTTAATGTCCTGATAAATGTCCCAGGGAAGCACAAAACCATCCACATAATTACGAGACAACTCAAATTTGTTTTTTGAGCAAAATCTTTGCTAATAAATTGTTTGTAAACGTAGCATTAGCATTAGCGGACAGTTAACAAATGGTATTATCTTTCGCACCTTTACTGAAACATTGTGCCAATAAAAGGTGAGGAAATGATCAAGTCTTTTTCATGCCAGGCCTTAATATAGCTCCTCATAATTGGAGCTAAAATATCCAGGAAATCATGGCTACCATCTAGCTGCTAATCTAGTTTGCTAATTTCCTCTGTTTTTGTTTCACTATGTATGTACAGTCTGTGTGCAGCAGTTGTTATTATTAGGCCTTTAAATGAACCTTTGTATACTGCAATAGAGTACCACAGTCTGAAAAGAGCTAGCACTGTTTCACTCTCTTTTCTCCAGGTTTTTGTTTTTGAATGGATTTGCTTCCTGAAACAAGATCTGTAGTTTTCCTATAACATAAAAACTGGGACTAAATACCCTGCTGATGAACACTGAGATTGTGGCATTGCAGAAGTTGCCAGGAATATAAAATGTAACAGGACCTATAGCTTAATAAATAAATTTAAATACATTTTTGTTAAGATATCGATAAATCTTGAAAAACCTTTGGCTTTTTGAAACATTTTAGATTGATGCTAATGTTCTAAGATGCCCCACAAAAATATGGCGCTATTGCTTTTCCAATTCCTAATCTTGTCTGTAATTCAGGAGCAATGACATATAAGGAATGTGCTCAGTCAGTCAAACGGGAACCTTTACGGGAAATACTGGTTAAATACTGCTTTTTATGTGTAGGGTACAATTCTGCTGGCCAATCAGATGATTAAAACAAATAAGTTAAGTATGTATCAATGTGGTGGCGGTGACGCCAGCCATCATCCACCCACGATGCATTCTTCAGATCCCCTCCCAGGTCATTAAGCCCTCACTCACACCTTTGTCTGTGTGACCATAACAACTCACAGGATGGTGGGGAGGGGGGGACACCTGATGAAGGATTGACACCTTGGCTAGCGTGACCTAGAGATGTGAATCTGCTCTGGAACCACCTCCAAGAGGACAGTTCATCAAAGGGTTAAATACCCGGGACTCAAGTTTTAAATAGTTTTTTCTTTACAAAAAAGGGAAAATTAACTATCAGGCAAATTGTTATTGCAGACATTGCGCTGACCTTGGATTTCCCTACTTCATAGTGCGTCGCTCAGGTGTCTTAACATGTGGAGTAATGTCTACATCCGCTACTTAGATTACACATAAGCTTGTGATATAATACTAAGCATGTCTGGCAGCATTCTACAATAAATGCCATCATTCCGTCCACAAGCAGCGACGGCCCCTTTGCTGGTGTCCATAGAGTCATTTTGTGGCTTTGTGTCAGTTTGTGCATGTCTGACCACAGCTGGTACACTAGAGACACACAGTAAATGAAAACACCACTTTCTCTCAGGACTTGCTGTTCACAGCCCAAGCATCTGTGGAGCCTGTCAGTGATGTGACTGGAATGGGGGGGGTGGGCACTGCGTGGCTTTTAATTGTTGTGGGCTCGGCTGCTTTTTTCTGTTCGCAAAGTGTCCTTTGTTTTCATTCCAAGTCCGCCTTCACACTGGGCTCTACTGTAACTTCCTTTGGTTTACTTTTGTTCTTTAAAGATGCAAGACAGGATTGCTGTATATCTTACTGTAAATGGGCCGAAAGAAATGAATTAAATCCATTAAACTGGTGGAGAAAAAGGGAGATTCTGTGGTTTTATGTGCAATAATGTTTCAGCTCTCCAACAGTTCAGTCCAATTTGTATTTAATGCATACATATCAAATATATTAAGTCAGAGCAAAAGTCATTCACACAGCGTAAAAAGAATTAAACATGAAAGTACTGACACGACGCACACACAGGTGTTCAGGCTTTGGCAAGTTTAAATGAGTCTGACTGTGGAATTGTGAGGCCATTAACCAAAAGAAACTCCCACAGCGCAACAATTCGTGTCTCTCCAACAGATCTGTAAAAAGTCCTGTTTTTCAAGACTTGGCATCTTGAGCTTCACTTGAATTATGTAATTCCGCCTCTGCCTGTGCTCAGAAGTAAACCCATAGACTTTAGCTTTAAATATAATGAACCTGCAGTCAGAAGGAAGCAAGCAGGAGTATGAAGTCCCCAACAGGCATGGTGTCAGGTCAGTCTGCTGTATGGGGGCAGGTTGGAGGAACCCTCCTCTTCTTCTGGATCGTCTTTGTGAGTCGTTTGAGCTGGAGAGTTAAACAGCCTGTTGTCTCCTCCTGCTGGACACACATGAGAACTTCATTACAGGACTGCTGAGAGTTGGACAACAAAAAACAGAAACACGGGCGAGACTTAGGTCCCCTGAGTTTGTGGTGCATAAAGGCGCGACTAGTTAATGGGTGGGACGTTTATTAGAAGTCTCTGGATCATAATGGTGGCCCGCTCAGCCTATGTTGTTTGGCATCAGAAAAACGATGCTGTTGTTTTGCAGATTAGATTCAAGCCCCTCCCACAATGCTTCATGTGACAAGTACAAGAAAAAAGATTAATGAATATGTTTCAGAGGAAGAGTGCTCATGCTACTTCCTTTTACCACTAGAGACCAATCAGGCACACTGCTACACAAACCTGACAGAGCAGCACACTAATGTGGATGCCCCCGTGACCTTTGAACCTGCTGCTTCATTGTACATGATTGTCTCATTCTCTGTCAGAGGCTTCATGGTGAGATTTCCTGAGTAGTGTCTGAAATTTCTTTCTTTGTTATCATTGTTTGGTGATAAAACACCAACACACACTTAACCTAAATCCACCACATTAAAATGTTATATGCTGGGTTCACCTTGATTATTGAGAAAATTTCCTAACACAGGATCCACATTTAAAGCTTACTCTGCAAAGTGCACATCTCCGTGTCCCCGGGATCACACTGAGGAACCAGGCTCTCCTGAAAACACACACACGACACATAGTGAACAAACTGAAGTGAAAACAGAACATCCAGGTGTGGCCTCGTGAGAACCCCACTGTGATTATGTCACACTGGTTAGTAAAGGGTTTTTTTTAAAGACGTCACCAGCTTGGTTTTAGGAAACTGGACATGAGAACCAAGGGGTGGACCCAACTAAGAAATGAAGACACGCTGGACTTATATGGCAGCAACCTGACAACCACAACGCCCACCCTTAATCATATCTGGCCTTAATTGCCTTGTTTACTCCAACTGGAACCATCATTTTGAAAATAATCATAAGACGCGTAAGATAAGATAGGCTTTATTAGTCCCACAGTTGGGAAATTCACAGCACTTTGTAATGAGACGTTAAACTAATCAGAGAGCGCTTGCTGATATCGCACAATCAATAAACCAGCTCAAACAGCTGGGCCATTTTCCTGCAAACATTTAGGATCCGCTTCATTAGGTACGCCTGTCCAAAGCCCTTTTGATGTAAATGTATAGTGTGCTGCACTTCCCTGTTGATGCCAGAGATCAGAGCCAGACTATTTCAATCTGACACTGATGCAACGTGAACTCAAATAAGCACCCGTTATGACCAAGGTGTGGCGAAGAGAATCTCAGAAAGCACAGCCTTGTTGAACTTTGAATCAAACGGGCTAAAGCAGAAGACGCCGTTGGGTGCTGCTCCTATGAGCCGATCAGGTCACAGTGACTCACCAAAATGTTATCAACTGCGCACGGCTCCATCCTGGCTTTCAGCTGCTCCTCAGGATGCTGGTGCCACTTGTAATGGTGGAGACACTTTTGGAGACTCGTTATAAATGAAGCTGACCATGTCGTCTTTCACTGTGCTCATCTTCTGATGGCTGCACAGCGTCACAAAGCTCATCTCAAACAGCTCAGTAACACCGAGTTCGCTGCACTCAAATCACCTCCACAGTCACCACACCTCAATCCATTACAGGGATGTGGCAGAGTGGGAGATTTGCATCAGGGATGTGCAAATGGCAAATCTATAGCAACTGCTGCAACTGTCAGTATGGACCAAAATCTGCAGCATCTAGTCTGGAAACATGCGGAGCTATGCTGGAACTAGCAAGCTGTAACTAATATTTTAGGCTAATGTTAGCAGCTCCTTAGTGAATGTGGACAATCCTACGAAAACAACCATAGGTAGCTTCTTTTTTTGTTTAAATCTGTGTGGCAAACACATTTAGTCCTGACCCGTGTCTTTGTCCAAGTATGTTTGCAACATAAAAACATTCTGCACGTGTTATTAGTTCATGTTTTTCTTTAGTTAAAAACCAGAGTCGTCTTCCTCTGAAATACACTGTTACTCATATTTTAATGTGAGGGTTATCATGTTGCTTTAATCTTAGCGTTTTCAAATGAAATCATGACTTTCAGGGTTCTTGTTCCTTACAATTACAGCACATTAGAGTAAATTTGACCTTTGTGTTTTTTGTTCATTCTAAATAAATAATTTGAGATGAAAACATGTTATGATTTTTTACTATGCTGTCCTTACCAGTCCAGTTCTGGCATCATAGCAGGCACACAAGGGGATGCTGTGACAGCCCATGTAGCCGATGACAGAGGAGAAAACCAGGCTGATGGCGCAGGTTAGCAGGATGGTGGCGTTGGCACCTTTCACCATCCGATGAAGCACAAACGTCTGTGCAGGGAGACGAACAATGTTACAGCCATGAAGTGTGTGTGTAATAAAGAAATGGGGGGAGATCAGAGTGAAATTATCTCTCTAAAACACCAGCACCGAAACAAAAAGCTGCACATTTATTTATCCCTCCATGTGTTGGACATTTTTGTTACACATTTCAGCAAACTACCCAAAAACAAAACAAAACTGGAAAGCCACAAGACATGTTTGTGTGTAATCAACTTCCATGAACTGTGGATAAGTCTGCATATATAGAGTCGTACAAAGGAGGGCATATAAAAAACATCAGGATGTGACAGACAGGCAGCACTGACGTCCCACATCCTTAGCAGCAACACCAACTCACACATCCATGCTTCATCCTAGTGTCTGCACTACTGCGAAACAGCTGGCCAGAAGTGCTGCTGATGTGAGTCAAGATCACATCAGGAGAGCGCATAGCAAGGTTTCCCTCTCCAATAGGACGCCTCTGACATTGTTGGAAGATGTGAGCTTAAAGGCATGCTAACATGAGCTGCTGGTAAATATGTAAATCATCAACCCACTCAGAGGAACAGAAAAACAACAACAACAAAAAACCCCAAACATGGAATTTGATTCGTTTGTTTGCTGAACAACATTAATGTGTCAGGACATTCAGAAAGGTTATGCTAGGTTCCTGCACAAGTAACTGTGCAGGAGATGCAGGTGACCAGTGTCACATCTAAAATAATTGGAGACCTCCGGAACATGATAAATGGACCTGTTCCTATAACACTTTCTACTCTGAGCACTCAAAGCAACTTGCCTCATTCACCCATTTGCACAAGCACTTCTTATCTAACATTCACACTCCGATGGATGTACTGGAGAGCAACCTGGGGTCAGTATCTTCCCAAAGGATATTTGGCATGCAGACTGGAGCAGACAGGGATTGAACGTATTTTCCTGAATGTTTCAACCACTTTACCCCTGCAGATGATCTTGAGAAGTTAAAGTTCCTGAAACTCGTTGTGTAAAAGCACCTCAAGCTGGTCATTCACAACAGCAGGACCTGTTAGTTCTTGATGAAATGCAACCAGGTCTTATTTACTACAACTGACTTCGTCAAGAAATGAGTCACTGATTAAAACAGTGATTGTGTGTGTGCAGGTTACCACTTCAGGACTGTTGTGGTGATGGAAGACCTCTTTATCCTCCTGCCCATAGGTGAGGGTCAGACAGGAGTAACTTGATATGATGATTGCAGCCAAAACAGACAGGCCTGAGGCCACCACCATCACACTCACCTGAGGACAGACACACAAGTTCAGCCAAAGAAAGAGGACTCTGTGCTTATGTGTGTACGACTACCTTTTAATGAAGCCAAGTTTGAGTTTCAAACCATTGGAGAAAGGACATTTTTAGAAAGTGAATACAGTCTTGCTGGTTCTTACAGCGCTCCAAAGAGCTGTATGAGTTTTGTATTGGTTTAGAATTAGGTGTAGGGCGGGGTATCGGTTTGTTAGAGTTCGATTAGAGAACATGTTGTCTGAAGAGGAAAATAAATTAAGTACATCATAAACTTTCTTCTTCCACACTGGACCATCTGCATCTACCTCGCCTGGTCCCTTGCATCCTTGACCATCATAATCCAAATAATTTATTTTTAGTCCAAAGCCCTGTTGATGGACTGAACAGGAACCTGCTGGTGGCAGATTTAATATGTAAACATTAGCAGGTTGGCAGGTGAGGAAAGGCCCAAATCCAAGTTTTAACCAGAGGTCCTTAAACGGTTCTTTATTGTGACAGGGCTGCTGAAGTAACACCCATCACACACTTGTATCTGTGTGAAGTTTCACTGGCTGTAGTGCTCAGAGTGCAGTGTGGGGGACAAACATAACAATGGTGGCCAGGCATCAAATAACAGATGAGTTCAGCAAAGGTGCATGGTTGGCCTTTAATGCGAATGTGAGAGATGCACCAACACCTTAACTAAAGTACAACTCTGAATTTACTCCTCCTACTTTGCGGAATCTTTTTATTTTTATTTTCTTGTTAGTTGTGTTACTTGTTATTTTTGTTTGCTTGTTTTCCAGAGAAACGGACACGGTCATTCATTCTAAAAGTCCTGCTGATGTTATCAGTCAAGAATAAATGGCAACCATCACACTGACCAGTACTGGGTTCTTCCTCTGGGAGGCAAACAGCGCCAGCACACCTGGAGAGGCCATGATCTAAAGAAAGTGACAGAGTTTAAAATGCAGGGAGAAAGTCTTTAACACTGTTCACGCGGAAATCCTCCGTGTATTTCTCACGGAGAGAACGCTAGACTCGTTGCCTAAAGCTTTGGTCAAAAGAAGAAAAGTGATGACAAAACAAGGATCCTAGCGGGAGATCTAAGTGACGAAACCCGTTTAGTTTTATACCCGAACAGGCAGGTGTCCTGCGGGTTTGTGTTATACTGAATGCCCGTTAGTCTCACCAGTCCTCCCCACAGCGGCGTCCTGGTGGTACTCAGCGGAGTGTCCTTGCGAAAAACAGCGTCCATGAGCCCGCAGACCACACAGAGACCAGCACAAGCCACCTGGAGGATACCGAGGCCGAGCACGCCCTTCTGGTTAAAAATAAAGTACCTGTACCGGTCCATGTCCGGGTGCTAACCCGACGCAAAGCACCCTGAAGTCCTTCGTGTGCCAACTCTGGTCAGAAGAAAAGTGGAGCTGCTCGACGGTGGAAACCTGAAGTTACTTTGATGCTCGCAGCGGCTTTCAGAAACATGAGTCCCGCTACCGACACCTGTGTCGTTGTTGTTCTCGTCCGACGGCCCTTTTATCGGGTAAAGTGAATCTTCCGGGCACTCGACGGATCTCGATGTTGGTTCAGCAGGTAGGAAGTTTATCCATTAACCTGTGCCCGGCGGCAGGTGGAGAGCAGGAAGGGATTTCCGAGTCCAGAGTCTGGACCGTGGGCAGCCAAGCCCCACCCTCACTGCAGGTTTAACACGCACACTGTGGAAGCTCCTGACCTTAAATCCAGCCCGGTCCTTTCGGCGTGGAGTGTCCGTGCTCTCCACGGTCCAAAGACTTTCAGCCCTGCGACCGGCCCGGTCTCCTAAGCTGCACAACGATGGGCAAAACCAGGAACGAAAATGGATGGACTCTGAAAACAGCGATCCTCTCAACTGTGTGGACTTTTGAGCCACGATAATCAATTAAATCGATAAGACACGTTGCATAGAAGAAGCTAGGCTTTTCCCTGAAATAAAACTTGCTTTGGAGCCCCCAGACTTTCCCGATTTAGACAACATTTTGATCCATCTCTCATCTCTGTCAGGTTAATGGTTATTGCACAAGTAGCTTTATGGAGAAGTTTACAGAACATTGTTTTGCTGCAGTAAGAAGCTGTTCTTGTACACCGTGAGTGTGTGTTTACAGGTTATCTTTAAGATCTTGATCATGATTTTCTTTGTGATATCTACACCTAATCCACACGAACCAAACCTTTAGGATCCAAACAGTCTTTCTATTCGTGCACCTGTATGATGTCCGGCACACGGCTCTTATTACAAGTACGCAAGTAAACTGTGAATCACACAAAGCTAGAGTCAAGGAATAAAAATATGGAAGCCAAGATTTACTTTCATGTTTACCAAGTAGCCTCCTGGACATCTGAAACCAGAGCGGTGAAAACTTGTTTTCTTCAGTGACTGTATTTGTGTTTTTGTAAACATTAAAATATTAATGATAGCGCTGTTTTGGCTGATGTGATAAATCAGGACACAGGATAATGAGCACATGGGTAAAGAGAGGATGAGAACTCGTCAATAGTCTGTCCTCATCGTTTTATAAATCAGCAGCGATGTTATGGGGGTCGTTGCTGCTACAGGAGATTCTACCAATTAAAAATTAAAACAAAAAAAGTCGAAACTTTCCATTCTTGTGTCTTAAGATGATGATGCATGCAGACTGGGTTTCCTTACCTTGTACTTTTATTTCCGAGAGCATATGCACACAGATAGTTTGGTTAGAAAAGTGAAACAAGCTCACAGGTGAGTAATGGCAGACATTCCATTATTTTCTCCCAAAGTTCTTGGATTAGAAACGCCCTTTACAAAGCTCAGGGCGTACAGTACCTAACCACTTCAGATCTTAGAAATAAATTAGCCACTGCGATGTTTATCCTGTACGGCAAGTAAACAGATCTGTCAAGTTACACTTTATGAAATGTATAGATTGGGATACGTAAATTAGTGCAAATGAAGTGTGGGCTGAACAGTTTGCAACAGATGACACAAAGACTGTGGGGTCCAAATAGTGGTGTTTGGAGGGGAGCTCTGTTAGGTAAACAGCAGCTAGAAGACGCATACAGCGAGTGAGGATTCAGACAGTGGAAACTGAAGGAAGTCATCATTGCACAGAAATCTTGACTTGAATGAGGGTGTGTGTGATGAAGAGGCTGTCAGACAGAGCGGCGCCTCCAGCCACAGATGTGTCTCCTCTAATATCATTTGGTTTCTTGCATAGTTCTTGTGTTTCTTTGGCCTGAGAGAGGCCTCCAATCATCCTGAATTGCTCAAGTAGTATTCCATTTGAATACTAAACTTGGTAACTTTGCAAATATTTCTCTAATATCAATTGCCACAATGCTCCAGCAGTCTTGTAAGGTGGTAGCACAGGTAGAGGGGAACGTTTTCATTGTCCAGAGGTATTCATCTGCAATCTCACTGTCCAGTAGGAGCCCCTCCTCTCTGCTCAAACGCCTCTAGCTCTCGCTTGTACCAATCAGGAGCCTCCGGGCCATTTTTTCCAGTTGGCTGGTGATCGTAACCGTAGGCAACAGTTAGCTCCTCATCTTTTTGCACAGCCCTCAAGGTTCGGATGCACTTGATTGGCCCAAAACGAGGATGGACAAACCTGTGCAAACCCAGGATAAACACAAATGCACAAAGTCAGGCAAGAAACACTACTTTGTGATTTCATTGTGAGATATGCTACAGTGACGTCTGTCATGGTACCACAAGTTAGATGCTTAGTATATTACTGGGTCTCGGGGCAAATCTTTGGAACATTTTTGGTGTAGGAAAGGTGATATGAGACAGGGCCGGAGGCAGGATGTACCATGGACTGGTCCTATTAGAATCACCCACTGCCCTAAGTGGCAGTGACTGAAAGTGTTGTTTAAAATAGTTAACTAAAGTAAACAGGTGCCTGAATTTATTCTCAAAGCATCTAACTTTGTGTTTTAGAGACTTCTACATTGTACTCTCAGATGGTGCAGCAGGCTAACGCAGGCTAACACAAGGATAGAATACACGGAGCTTCCACATGAATGGTACAACGGTTATTTTATTGAATGGGATGGCAAACAATGCTCTAAGCACCTGCTCCTGGAAAGAAACCTTGCTGGTTTACAAAGGCGAACACGTAAATAAATAAATGTGTGCATGATGAGAGTAATGATGGTTGATTGATGACCCTGAACTCAGTGTTTACTCTACACAGATGAGATATAAGCTGCTAATGCTAATATTTGCTTATAAAAACAACTACTGGTTTAACTTTAAAACTTGACAGTGCTCACATGCTAAGTTAGCTTTTTGTCATTTGAAGCTTAGTAAAATAAAATAATCAAATCACTACATGTCACTAGTTCAATGAGCTCTTAGCTCAGGCTTTCCTGAGCAGCTGTATCGTTTGTCATCTTTGTACAAGTGTGGCCAACTACACAGAATAACTGCAACCTGTGTCAAGAGGTATATATGAATATAGCATTAGCCTCCTTACACTGACTAGCCCCCCAAAAAAACCAAAACCAAAGAATCCACTGCTGGTGCTGATGTGATATTTTCCATAACAACATTAATGGGACCATTGCTGTTAGGGGGTTAAAGCGGGGTACATGTACTTTTTTCTCTCTTGATCTTTAACTTGCTGTTACTGGAAGGGGAATAACCACATGCAAATCAGGTGTTCACTGTCCAGGCTATGGCTCACTGTTCACCTACCGACAGCTGAAAACGGCTCCAGCCCCACTATACGACACTGTGTGTTATTAAGACAGCATGACCACTGAACTGTTCAAACTGTCTCCGTGGTTCTCAGTTCTGACAGGTGGGGCACAAGTTACCTGGCAGAAAAGTCGCGCTGAACTAACTTTTACGGCAGAACAAAGAAATTTGTAATTAATTAGGATTAATAATATGCACATCTGCTGAAAGCTGCAGCCGTGTGTCCATAAGAAGAAGAAGAAGAAGTGCACTGAAAAGCGTGAACACGTGGTCGGGTCTGTCGTGCATCGTTTACAGTGGTGCCGAAAACCAGGACTGGGTCACGAGAGACCCGACCACGTGTTCACATTTTCAGTATACTTCTTATTGCAGCTGTCCACTAACACACTGGGCTGCAGCTTTTGTGCTACAGCCTACACACATCAACAACAACAGGACCCAGTTCATTCAGTTTTAAGCCAGCGAGGCATGATTGGGGATTGGCGTGATCGGCTTGATCAGGTGTGCCCGTCTCCCCTGCAGCTGCAGACCATGCCCCAGCACAGCTCTGCAGTCAGAAACAGGCTCACTGCAGCCACTAAGAGTGAAGAGTATTAAACTCTCCCTGAATTATATGTTTTCATCTCTGTGAACAAGTTTCTGGATTTCTTTTCTTTAATAAAACTAAGACTGAACTTTATTTTTCCATGTTTGGCAATGTTCACGTTCTATTTAACTTGTTGCGTTTTTGAAGAAGTGCTGCAGACTAATGAAGCAGTCTAGTGACAAAAGCCTCAAATAGTTAAATGAAAGTTGTTTGTTTAAAACAAAAATTACTGAAGGATTCATTGTGAATGACTTTGTTATCTAAATAAAGTTGCAGCTTTCTGTCACTGTTTTGCTTCGATGGGGCGTGAATGTGTGGGGAATGATGAAAAGGTTTGAGAACCACTGATCTAGCTGAGGAAAAACAGTTCTATTAAAAATAATTCCCTTCTGTATAACTCATCAAAGATTGCTTGATGTCTTCGGGAGCAGTAACAACATTGGTGGTGCATGACTACAGAAAGTCTTCAGCTGGTCTGAGTGAGGTTATTTCTGTTCAATTTGTAATCACATCAGGCTTCTTTTTTTTAAATGTCAGACTCTGCTGGTCAACCTGTCAGCTTATACTCACGGGTCATATTTGCAGTTGGGGATGAAAGAGTGGTTTGCTTTATGACCCAGAGACGCGCAGTATCTGTCCGTCTGGCCAAATGGCTGAGGGACGTCAATCACGGTATCCTCATCGAGTGAAATTGTGTTTCCATTCAGTGCCCAGTCCCTGCTGTCCACCTGATGAGTCACGGATAAAAACACAAAGAAAACACAAGCGCATTTAATGGGGATAATTCTACAGGGTGGGCCATTCATATGGATACAGCGTAACAACATGGGAATGGTTGGTGATATTAAAGTCCTGTTTGTGGCACATTAGTATATGTGAGGGGCAAACTCCTCAAGATGGGCGGTGACCATGGTGGCCATTTAGAAGTCGGCCATCTTGGATGCAACTTTTGTTTCTTCAATAGGAAGAGGGCCATGTGACACATCAAACTTATTGGTAATGTCACAACAATGGTGTGCTTGGTTTCAATGTAACTTTATTCTTTCATGAGTTATTTACAAGTTTCTCTTTGTTCACAGCCATTGACATGTCGAAGAGGTTAACACGTGAGGATCGAAATTGTGTTGATATCTGGTGAACGCAGTAACCGGGTCATTGCAGCACATTTCAATGCAAGACCCCCTACGAGACCACCCATCTCCCATGCTACAGTTAGCAAACTGCTTGCTAAGTTTGGTGAAACTGGTTCAGTGTTGGATTTGCAAAAATGTGGATGCAAGAAAGCTGTCACTAATGAAGAAACATCAGTGGCTGTCTGTTAGAGTTTGTATTGTTGATTGTCATTTATGCTTAGAAATATTTAACCATAGATGCTTAGAGGTGTATAATCAATTGTGTAGTGATAAGTTGTGTGATCTTTAACAGGCTACAGAGGCTTGGTGTGTATTCCACACTAGAATGCACACCTATATCCTGGGAGCATGGGAAAGTTCGTACCTTGTCTTAATTGTTTTATGGTAGGATTAACGTAGCTACGTCTGTTCTAGTCTAAGTGCTTTTCTGTTTAGATGAACTGCTGGACTTCCTCACCGGGGGGGGTCTAGTCTACCCTCTTCCTGACCAAGGATGTTTGACCCTTTGATCAGCAACACACACACACACACACACACACACACACACACACACACACACACACACACGGTACTCTTTGTTTGTATGTAGACGTCGTATGTTAATGAACCTATGCATATTCATGTAACCTCAATAAAAGGACAGTGGTACGGGAGGACGGACGAGAGCGACTGGGGTCAAGCGAAGGGACGGCGCTCTGTCCGGTCTCTCCCGTGCACGAGTAACATGAAGAACTTTGCCTATTTGTGTCTTGCTTAGCAGTGTAATTATATTGTCTTCAACGTTCCAGCGGATGGGTTCAAGCTACAAACCTATCACTGTCCTAGCTTCATTCAGCAAGAGCCCACAGCGTAGCACTCGCCGCATGTCACTGGAGAGTGGCATTAGTCCAACATCCCTTCGGCGGATATTAGCTACTCACAAATGGCAGCCTTACAAACTCCAGCTGCTGCAGCATCTCAGCGAGGATGACCCAGATCGGCCACAGAATTTGCAGAATGGGCAAAACAAAAACTGGAACAGGACCCTCAGTTCACGTAGAAGATTTTGTTCAGTGATGAGACAAACTTCTATGTGAATGGTGTTAACAAACAAAACCACCGCTATTGGTCTGACACTAACCCACATTGGATGGATCCCTCCAAGACTGTTGGAACTACAAAAGTGATGGTTTGGTGTGGTATATGGGGCACAACGATAGTGGGTCCATTCTTCATCAATGGAAACCTCAAGGCCACTGGATATTTGAAATTGCTACATGATGACTCTTAATGACCTTGGTGCGTTGTTTGTGGTCTGTGTTTCATACCTCAGAGTGGGTGATGCGTACTCCATTGTAAAAAGCCATCACAGTGTTGGCCTCAGCATCTGTCTTGGCGAAAAGTCCCTGTCCTGCTCCTCTGATTGTAGAGTCTGCCACAAACACTCTGACAAACAGAGGCAGGGGTAAGACAATGAAATACTGACCACGAATTCAAGAGGAACAATGTGATTGGTCAGGATTCCTATAAAACGTATCTACCTTTGGCTCTCATAAGGATCTGGAAGCAGAGTATGGGTGGCGATACAGGTGGATGTGGATTTGTCATACGAGTACACAGGACCTGTAAAAGAAGATTGTCAGATTAGTGGGATTCTTTAACCACAGGCCTTTCTCCATGAAATACAAGTGGAACCATATTAACCAGGGCCAGAGGAAATGACACGAGCATGGGTGGTGGACAGCACATGCAAGGCAGCATTGGTTAATGAGTGAAATGTAAAAAAACAAACTTCAATTAGAATGATACCAAAGTGACAGTAATTCCTCTACATATATCTCAGAACTGTTCAGTCACATTAGCCAGCTTAAATAAACGGTTGCATCCATGGCTCCTGCTGGCTTTCGGCTCTTGAAACTAGCCTAAATATTAATAGTCGTTGTGTCTCACGTTTCTGGACACTGACCAGCTGAGAGAGGAGCAGCACTTAGTGATGATGTGAAGAAGTTAGTGTATAACTTAAAGCAGTTTTAATAAATCCTTTAGAACTTTAAGGGGAAGCTTTCAAGAACATAAGATCAGCTCTTGTAGGTTTTAACACAGTTTCACAATTTGGCTCAACCGAAAACTTTCATATTAGCATCCATGGACCGTGAACTTGGTTATATGTTAATCTTCTTAAACCTGGTAGGAGCAGAAAGTAAAGCTGTCCAGGCAGAGTGCAGCAAAATGCAAAGGAGAGACTTTCACACAGGAAGTACAAATTATGAAATGGGATGTTTTAGTCTGGTCCATTTGTCAAGCTGCAAGCTATTAAACTGCTAAACAATTTAACAGCTTGCCCGTGCACATGATTGAGGTTTCTATCATTACGTTTCCAGTATATTACATTGCACTGAAACAATCCATGTCATCATGCATTATACCATAACACAGTTTCTTGATAATAAATGTATTATTATTTATTCACATCTATTAACGCTTTAGCCTTTTGCATCTTGAAAATCCAACATAATCAATTTTAGGAAAAGGGCAATTTCTTATTAAATGCATCAACTCCTGAACAAAAGTCTCGACAAACAAATGTGGACGTTGGCATCACTCCTTACTATTGGGGCTGATTTCGAAGCGTGGTCTCCCAGTCTGGTTGGAGATGACAGCAGCAAGTTGGGCCTCAATGAGCTCCCCATCCACAAAGCTTCCATATAGAGCCGTTCGACCGTCAGGGTAGATATACGCTACAGAGTCACCAGTCATTTCCCCGTCCTCGTTTACCTCCCCAAACACACAGCCTCTGTCCTAGACGCACCACAGTACACGCCAACATGCACAATACACATGGTTAGAAATACTTCTGCTATGTTCTGTATAAGCAGAAGTTAGACAGTAAGCTGACTCACAGGGTAGTAGACCCAGCATTCCCCACAGCGGTTGTTGCCTTTGTACTGGCCCTTGAACACCAGGTGACCCTCGCCATCGAACTCCTGAGCAGGCCCATTAAGCTCTCCGTCCACATATGTCCCGTTGAGGACGCCCCCATCTTCGTAGGTGTACACTCCTTGGCCCTGCAGAGCATCATCTACATAGAACCCCTCTAAAGTGCTGTGAGAGGGAAAAGAAGGACAACTGCAATTAAGATTTTTTACATTTGAAGTCTAAATTCAATCTTCAAGGTGAATAGGGCCAGACAAAGGTTATTTATGTCTCCAGTATTTCTTTCTGAGGTTTGTCTAACTGTTCCTTCTTATTCAGGACAAACTTTAATCCTGAAAAACAAAACCAGTGCTGACATTCTAAAAAGTACAACATAATATTATCATTATATCAGCCATATGATATCATTTATTAAAAAAGAACAAACAAAACTTTTTCACATTTCTGCGGTATTGTTTTGAGAGAGGTAGTGGTGGTATGGCATAAAATAACTCAATGTATACTGCACGACAATTTTAGGGGTAGTTTTAAAAGGAAATTACATCTGTGATGGTTTTGTAATTACATCGGACAGGTTTGGTCACAGGTTTTCTGGCAGCCCACAATCAGACTGTGTTGGTATATCTGCAATGGTCCCATTAATAATCTATTCCATCTACGGGGCAAGCCGCTCAGTCATGTGTTGTACTGCATGTTTGGACTTGGAGGAGGAGAGTAGTTGTTTTCTTGTTTACTTCTGATGCCGCTGCCTGTAATCCAGTAATGTTTGTAACTGTAATGCTCAAGAACTTTACTCTGTTTTTCTACTGAAAAGCACACATGCATTAACACAATATTAATAAGTAAGTCTCAAAACCTTCTATTGGCAAATACATATGTAGCTTTGGAAAGGTGCCATTACACAGCTGCAGTAACACAGATGTTCACTTATCGCACAGCACACTATCACAATACCTGCGTCTGACTGCTCCTGCAGTGTTACACTCTTCTCCTTGGAGGAAACTGACCGCTGCTCAAAGCCATGTCCTCTGCTGTCACATGCATAATCGTACTTTTCTTTTATTATTACCAATATATCCACAATAATGAGGCGTTTGTCAGATAAATGCAGAACATACATCTTTCATATCTGGCAGTGACAGCGGTCAGATATAGTAAATGTTTTTAATTCAAGTAATGTCAGATTTACGTCCCCATCAGTGATCCTAACAGATTATTTAAGTCCTTAGTTTGTTATGTTTACAGTACCTTCCATCAAAGAAGAAGAACTTGCCCTTGCCATTTTTCTCTCCATGGGTGAAATGTCCTTCAAAGCGATCACTGGACGAGTAGGTCACAGTGCAGAAACCATGGGGCTGACCATCTTCATCCAATGGACCTGAAAGTTCATGCAGACACAATGTTTCAGTGTGATGAGGATGAGTTTTTAATGAAATCAGGTTATAGAAATAGATCCCAGATAGGCCCATCCATTTGTTTTCATGGATCTACCATAAAATACTAAACAAAGCATGTTCAGCTGATTTAAACGAGTACTACAAATAAAGCCTGTAAAGGTTTCTGCTGAGGTCCTCAAGCTCCTTTCTTAAACGCCTAAAGCACTTCCTGTATCTACTGTTACATTTTAGCCACGTCCCTCATGGAGCAGCAACAAGACCCGTGGATGATTACAGAGGCACCTGGCTAAAAGGACATGTCAGTCTAGAGCTCTAATAATTTGTTTTTGGACACTTTTGCTAACAGTGACATCTCTATTTTTTACTCTCTCGGTCTACTCCAACAACTTACTTGTTAACCTCTTGCTTTAACCGTTACATCCAACCAAAACATCAGTTGTGATTTGTAAAGTATGAACCAAATGATGCCTAAAGTCTATTTAGCATAGATGGGTCATTATTTTCAAAATCCTCACAATAAACAAAGTATCCTTCAATGTTCCAGAAGTTCAGTGCAGGTTACATCAGGTGGTTTCTTCAGTGGTGCTGACATAGCTCAGCAGAAACACTTGGTCATTACACACGGCGATAGAAATTAAACCCCAACTGATACAAGGTTTGTTTTTTTGTTTCTTTAAAGACTGATACTCATATTTGGTGATTTAGTAACCCGGGTTTCTAATATCACAGGTTTTGTGATAAGATCGTGACAATGCAAATTAAAAAGCAATGACGTTGAAGAGTGCCCTCTGATGGACAAACTGCAACATCAACACTCAAAGTTGTTGAGTGCTTCTCCCATCTCTTCTTTTTATTGGATTTATAGGTTCTTATCAGCCATCGATAATCCGGCAAACAGCAAATATCATCAGCCTGCTGATAAATCAGTCAGGCTCTAATGCAATTAAACACCAAACACTGTTGTTCCTCTATGTTTAATTGCACTAAAGTTCCTTTCAAAGAAAACTCGAACAGAAGAATAATTCAATCAGTTCCCATTAGTTGTTAATGACACACGGAACCAGTTACAATATTTTACTTCAGTCAGGAAATGAAACGGCAATGCTGGCGACAAAACACCAACTAAAATCTATTTTATTGCAAAAGGAAGCATCACTACGTCCCTGGAGTGGAAATAAAAGCTTCATTTGCACGTGCTAATCACATCACTGACTGAGCTACACTCCTGGAAATAAATAAATTCAACAATAATAACTCGACACACTTTTAACCAACCACCAAGTAACAATAACATTTCTTAATATGTGTTATGTGAGAGTTTGGTTGACAGCATATTCGTACATAATTGTTACTCACTCACAGTGAGTAGATAACTGAGATTACAGCAAATGAAACTAAGTTACAGCTAGAATATAAATGAGGCAAACAAACAGCAGCGCAACACGATACCGTTGTATTTGCAGAATTCAGTAGGCCAGACTTCCAACGTGCAAAGCAGTACTGAGTCAGGGAAACGGGTTAAACCGTTTCAACCTCTGAGGGCAGTTATTTAGTCGGGGTGGGTAGAAACCCTTTACGGCGGTGTTGGGGCTTTTTAAACCTTCTTACAGCGTGTCCAGTCGGTTTCCTTTGAAAGAGCACTGTGATTAGCTCTGTGAGGGCTGCGTGCTGACGGGGGCTTCGGGTCCGTAGCTTTCAGCACTGTGTGCGACACAGCGGAGTTTTCAGCCCGGGTCTCCTAACGCGACAGCACTACTTTAGTCCGACGCAGTGAAATCTCAGTCCAGCCTCTGAACGAGGGAGAAAGAACCCGCGTGTAACGGTGGTGCTAGTTTAACAACAAAGACGCGCAGCAACGAGTGCAGCACTACAACAAAAAGTAACATTTGGTGTCATTCTGCACTTCCTGCCCTGCTGACTAAACACAGCAGCCACGCTGGCAGCGGAGCACTAATACCCCACACACCGCCCTCACGCGCCTGACCGGCGGATCTCCTTGTCAAACAGAGGGCCTGGCGCTGCGAGCTCCCGAGCAGGCCCGCCGACAGATCCACTCATGAAGATTTGTTTAAAGACAATCGACACCACTCAGCCAAAGCGCTGAGAATACCTTCTCCACGGTGCAAATACAGTCGTTCACGCGTACACGGCACGAATGGCAGAGGTTACGTACCTTCTACAACCTCTTCTACATTTTCATCGTCGCTGTCCATGCTGCAGGAGACCGCTGTGACCGCACCACGGCTTCGACTGCTTTTCCTGCCACCCATGTGGCGTCGTTTGGGGACGGTAACATGACAACCGGGGACACCTTTTTTCACATGCCACACGTTTCGTGGGCATTTCATTATATTTGCACGGAAATATAGCGTGTTTAAAACTAGTAGGTTATTATTAAAAATAAGAAATCTCAACGAGCTTACTTTAATAAAAAAAAATCATAAGAGTAAATAAACTGACAGTGCACTTAGATCCCCCCAGTAGAGCCAACATTTACATAAAGAATTTCTGTAAACATTTAATGGCATTTCTTAGCCGTCGCTGCTCAAAGTGGGGTTTTCTACAAAATAACCATTATAGCTATAAGGTCACATTTTCTTCTTCTTTCTGCACTAAGAAGAAGAAAAGGCCATCTCACCCTAACCTTTTCTGTCACACCAGCGTGTCCTCCATTACTACATCTATGAACGTCCTGTGTGGTCTTCCTCTTTTCCTTGTGCCGGGCGACTTCATTGTCAACATGCATGTGCAAACTTGCTCAGCTTCATCTCCAAAGCAGTCCACCTGAGCTGTCCCTCTGATGTGGTCATTTCTAATGTTGTCAGTGCCGGTCACTCCCAGGGGAAAAGCCCCTTCAGCTCTGCCACCTGTCTTTTTGTCAGTGGCATCACTTCCAAACCAAACATCATAACAGGTCCTACTGCCATTTTGTAAATCCACCCATTCACTCTTACTCCTATCCTTCTGTAACAATCTCTCCATCACCTCTCTATAAAATGCCTCTTTACATGGTTGACTCCTGGTATTTCAACCATTCCTCATTCCCTACATCTACTTGCAGCTTCAGTGTTACACCTGCCTTCTTTGTACGTCTTCATGAACTCTCTCAACACTGTTTCTCTGCATGAAGCCCTACTGCTGCTCGCTGACCGTCACCTCTCTAGCTTCTACTTCGTTGTATGGCTCATCAGCTTGATTTTCCTATAGCTGCATCCTTGTTGAAGATCAGTACCAGAACACTTCTTCTTCGTTCCTCAGGCGTCCTTTCCAAAACTGTGTTAAATAATCTGGTTTAAAAAGTCCACTGCCCTGTTTCTCAGACATCTCTATACCTCCACATGTAAATCATCAGGACTCACTACCTTTCCACAGCTGCCCTCACTTCCTCCTTATACTTCCTGATTCATTAACATTCCTTTATGTCATCCTCTTACTCTCATGTCCATACCTACCCAACATCTTCTCATTATCAATTTTCTTTCACCTACAAATCCACTAAAATCAACCAATCACCACTATGTCCAAACAAAAAATATGTGGTGAAAGCTTCCATACAGATGTAATCATTCATTTCTCAAACATTAAATACATACATTATATTTTGTCGTAGCATTCACATACAATTGCAGTTTATACAGACTATGCCAGGGGTCAGCAACACCCAAAGAGCCATTTGGTAGAGTTGGATGTCTCGAGACCGGTCTTGGTCTCAAGACCACTTTTACGTGGTCTTGGTCTCGACGGACTTTTGTCTACCATTTGGACCCAGTTTCCACAGAAAAGAAAACACTGGGAGCCGCAAATACTTTTTGTCATCTAAAATGAAGATAACACTGTTATTGTTATGCCTTGTATACACCTGTATTGTGTATTGTGTTGCATCACAGAGGATCTCTCCTGGACGTACAACACCACAGCACTGGCCAAGAAATCACAGCAGCGTCTCTTCTTTCTCCGCAAACTAAGAAGAGCAGGAGCACCAGCCCCCATCATGTACACTTTCTACAGAGGCACCATCGAGAGCATCCTGTCGAGCTGCATCACTGTGTGGTTTGGAGCCTGCAATGCGTCCTGTCATAGGACCCTCCAACGCATAGTGAGAGCTGCAGAGAGGATCATTGGTGTCTCTCTCCCCTCCCTCCAGGACATTTACAGCACCCGTCTCACTAAAAAAGCCCTTTGCATAGCGGCTGATCCCACGCACCCAATGCAAAGCTTCTTCAAGCTGCTGCCGTCGGGGAGGAGACTGCGGAGTCTCCAGGCCAGGACCAGCAGACTGAAGGACAGCTTCATCCATCAGGCTGTCAGGAAGCTTAACTCCCTCCCGATTCTGCCCCCTCTCCCCTCCTCTCCTCCACGGTCTCACTGAACTCTGTCACACACACACACTCTCTGACTCACTCACTGGCCTGCACCAGTTACCAGTCACTTTGTGGAGCATTGGACTGCCATTACCTCATAAGACTCTGTTGTTACACTATCTCTTACCGTACATTACTAAATCTCCATTTGCACTATTTGCCTACTTGCACTACTCTGCCTGGTTTACACCCAATGTCATTTACCCATTATATTGTATATTGTATAGCTTTCTTGTTATATGTAAAATTGTATTGTATTTATTTAAATTTTTACTTTTTAATTATTTTACCTGCATTTTTTAATCACTCTTATATTTAAATGTTCATTTGCTATTTTATCTAGGGATTGAGAGTAACGTAGTTTCTATTCTCTGTATGTCCTGTACATGTGGCAGAATTGACAATAAAGTTGACTTTGACTTGACTTTGACTTATGAAATCAATGAACTGCTACAGAGAAAAATAAATTTTATTTATGGAATGAACACATTTTGAACTCTTAAAAAATATAACACAAAGGAAAGACAGTTGAAGGTCTCTTTTAAATGAATTAAAAAGCTGATCTTAAATTATTCATATACCAAACAAAAACTGTAGCGTTGAGCTGAATTTTAAAAGTAATTGGAAAAATTCACTCAACTGCTAAAAAAAAGAAAGAAAAAGAAATATTTGCAAAATATCTGTATAAATATTTATTTTAAGTGGTTGACGTGTGTGGCGGGGCGTGGTCTGCACGCTACAGGGGAGGCGGACGCACCTGAGCGGCATCCGCAATCAAGCCCCCCGGCTTAAAGTCTGTGCTCTCTCTGCTGTTGTGTCGACTGTGTGGCTACAGCAACAATGTGTAAAAATGTTCAATAAAGAAAAAAAAGCATGTACATGCAAACATCGCTGGGTCTGCCATGGCGCACAGCGTCTGCAAATCGGGGCTGTACGAAGTCACTTCGTCTTTACGCAGGACTGTAAGCTGCCATCTGTGAGGCGTGAGCGCTGTTTGTTTTTACCGTAGTTCATGGTGGAGAACTATGGAAGCCCGTTTCCGCCACTAAAAAAAAAAAAAAAAAAGCTAGTATCCATAACTCGAAATTTCGAGTTATTTTCTCGAAATTTCGAGTTATTATCTCGAAATTTCGAGAAATATAACTCGAAATTTCGAGTTACTTTTCTCAAAATTTCGAGTTAGCTCTGCCAATCAAAAATATACGTGAATGAGGTCGCTTTCTTGTTACCCGGAAGCATATGGCGCAGGACCGCGCACTCAAAAACGGATCCCAACAAATTAAAGTATGTTTGCTGATAGTAACACCATGTGATTCAGCTAATAACACAGGGATTTCATCATTTGTGAAGCCAGGCTGAAAACACTCAGCAATCTGTGCATTCACGACTGGATGTAATACCGGTAGCTTAGCTGTAGCATTTGTAGCTGAGGGCTTCAGCTTCCGGGTAACATGGAAATGACGTCATTCACGTAGATTACTGATTGGCAGCGCTAACTCGAAATTTCGAGTTGCTTTTCTCAAAATTTTGAGTTAATATGTCGAAATTTCGAGATAATAACTCGAAATTTCGAGAAAATAACTCGAAATTTTGAGTTATGGAGCCTTTTTTTTTTTTTTTTTAGTGGCGGAAACGGGCTTCCATAGAGAACAGCTGCTCACATACGTATGTGGATCCGAAGCTCCATACTTGGCCTGCCTGGGGTTGACACTCTCCATAAATGCAGGGCATTTCGGCTGATATGGTTTATGCGAGTGTGACGCTTATTTTGAGCGATGATAATAACATATGATTTTATTTTGATATTTGAAGACCACGAGAATCTTCCAATTTACAACTAGAAGTTAAAAAAGAACTAACACAAATAAAATACACTTCAGTTAAATACTTATATATATTTTTTTCAAACCACGTGGAGCCGCAGGTTGCCGACCCCTGGACTATGCTCTAAGAAATGCCCCCCCCCTACAGTACCAGGCCTGCAGAATAAACTCACACTGATAACAGTGCGTGGTATACAGTGGCATGATAAATGAAGCTCGAGCCACTGTAATTAATTAAGGACCATCACACTTTAATTGTTCAGTTCTGTGCATGCATTTATACATGTGCATATATAACTGTATGATATGCTGATGATAAACTAACAGCAGGTATTAAAGTTTTAGCCAGGTTTTTCTTGTGGAGTGTTAGTGATAGAGTTCATAGAGAGTTCTGCCCACTCATGGCAGATCTTTAGCTGCATAAGAGTCACGGGACTTTCTTACTTGCACAACTTGTGGGATGTGCTAAAGTCCCTTTGCCCCAGGAAGTACCTCCTATTTGTTATGTAAAGCTGACTTTGTGTTTAGGAGCAAACTGTGAGGACGGCTGTTTTTTCCCAACAGTCTGATGGAAGCGGACTCCCCTCTTTTGTTGGCTGCAGTGTCCCTGCTGTCAGTTCTGCACATGGGTAAGTAAAACACAGCAGCTTAATGGATGTTGTGCATGTCAAGGTATTGTCCCAACTTAATAATAATGTGGGTGTGGTTTCCCACTCCTGTGTAGGTACTGTGCAACAGCAAGACTAGGCAAGTTTTACACTTAGCACTCCACTCATTTAGTGATCATCAGATCACATCTAGGATGCGGATTTCCTCTTGTCAGCAGCTTGAACATGGTTTCCCACACAGAAAAGCACATACATTCTAAATGCAAACAACATCCTTATTATTTTAAATGTGTGCATTTATCAAATCAAATCACTTTTATTGTCACATCACATGTGCAGGTACACTGGTACAGCACATGTGAGTGAAATTCTTGTGTGCGAGCTTCACAAGCAACAGAGGTGTGCAAAGTACAATAACATAAGCAAATATAAGAATGGCTAAATCTGAGAATTATATGAAGAAATATGTGTACAATATAAGAGTGTATGCACATTACTGAATGTGTATACTAAATATGTATGTCTACATGTGTGTATGTGTGTGTGTGTGTGTGTGTGTGTGCATATTTTACAAATTAAATAGAGTTAAAATAAAATAAATATATAAAATCAGAATCAGAATACTTTATTGATCCCTGGGGGAAATTATTTGTTTATATATATCTGTAAATATACAGAGGTTGTTAGTTGGATATTGTGCAAAACAAGTGGCATTTATATACAGTGTGGAGTGCATAATGTTGAAGTTCCAGTAGTGAAGCTGAGGTGTCTATGACGTGTTCAGCAGTCTGATGGCCTGATGGAAGAAGCTGTCTCTCAGTCTGCTGGTACGGGACCGGATGCTGCAGAACCTCCTTCCTGATGGAAGCAGTCTGAACAGTTTATGGCTGGGGTGACTGGAGTCCTTGATGATCCTCCCCGCTTTCCTCAGGCAGCGCTTCCTGTAGATGTCTTGGAGGGAGGGAAGCTCACCTCCAATTATCCGTTCAGAGCACCGCACGACTCTCTGGAGAGCTTTGCGGTTGTAAGCGGTGCTGTTGCCATACCAGGTGGTGATGCATCCAGTGAGGATGCTCTCAATGGCACAGCGATAGAAGGTCCTCCCCTTTATACTAGTTTATTGATTTATACTGAGCAATCTCCACTTTTTACACATATGTTGAGCAGTATATGTTGCCATGTTTTATAGTATAGTATTCTTATAGTATTTTCAGACTTTGATTCTTGTGGGCCTTTAATGTGGCTTCAAGCGTTTCTTCGCCCAGAAAAATTGTGTGCAGGTTTAACTATCACCAGGCCAGTGTTAACCGGAATTCTTGATCATGGCTGTTGTTGATGCATTTTCTAATGTGGAATCATTCTGAGGAGAATGTCAAAAACATGATAATGCGAACACCACGGCTCACCATGAAGCTCAGAATATTCTTCTGGGTAGAATCTAGACTCTGTAGAGCATTTGGACAACTACGAATCTGCTTTGAGACGGAGGAGCTGAGAAGTGCCTGCTGTTCAACTGACACTTCATGGAGCTTGGTCAGTTTTATCATGGTGGTCTACAGAGAGAAGTTCATGGCTTGGATTTTGTTCCAATGTTCAATTTTATCCCTTGAAAACAAAATCTACAATTTATTAAACTGTGCAAAAAAAAAATTAGGTGGCTAAAATAGGAAATATACTTGTGAATTGTATAAAGAAACATGTAAAGAAACCTCTGTCACTGTCTCCTCTCAGGCTACCTGGCTCGGCGGGTAGGAAGATCCAGGATGGCTTACAACATCGTACCTCCTGTTGTCACTGGACCTCCAGAATTTGAGAGGACATTCCGTGCACAGTAAGAAGACCTGATTGTAATGCTATAGTCAAATGAACTGAAGGGTAAAACTAGTTTAAACAGACTACTTTAAAGTAGTAGTCTGATTACAGAGTGATATGGGAGAGAATGCCTGAGGAATGGAGAAACAGTTTACTGGTACCACACCATGAAGTTATTCAAAGGAGTTTCTGAAGCTAGGTTAAGAAGAGAGCTGACAATCAGTGAGCAGCAGTGTGGCGGAGGGAGCTGATCTGCAGTCAGAGTAGGGACAAGGTGGAGCTCCAAGGATGTCCTAACATTACCTGTGTTTGTTCTCAGTCAGAACTGTGTGGAGTTCTACCCTCTCTTCCTGGTGTCGATGTGGACCTGTGGTACCTTCTTCAGTGAGGTGATTGCAGCTGCAGGAGGGCTAGTGTACATGGTCGCTCGACAGATGTATTTCAGTGGATATATCACGTCCCCCAAGAAAAGGTCTTTCATGATACTAAAATATCAAATACTTAAAAGCACATGGTGGCAGCGCTGACTTTAAAGTATCTGATGTTTGACCTATTACAGCACGCTGACTGAGTACTTTCTGGTTTGCAGGTTACCTGGCTTTATTCTGAATTTGGTTGTCCTCGGCATTCTGTCTCTGCTGGGTTCGATTGGAGTGCTGCGTGGAATACTATACAAATACTTTCTTATCTAACTTTGAAAAATGTCATCAAACTGTGCAAACCAACAAATAAAGTTATTTGTATTTGGTAGAAGTTTTTATAAAATTATTTTCCAATGTTTATATTTTCAGTTCTTTATAGTTTAGACTAGGTTTACATGTTCAGTTGTTGTTGTTTCTAAATTAGTTTCAGTGTTTGATTCAGTGCTGTATGTTTCCTTATTATTATACTATGTGTGTATTTACGATTAACTTTTCAGTTTTACTTTTCGAGTTAACTATTTTCTTTCTCTATACTTTTAGCTTGGTTTTTATTCATTAATATAATCTTGGAACAAAGACATATAATAGCATAAATATCTGTTAGATTTAACTGTGTGACCATGGCCTGCATAGCTTATCTAAAACAGCATTTTCCAACTTCAAAAAAGGAGTGGCTTTAAGCGATTTACCTTCAAGTGTGCAACACCTTAAGTGTTGTTTCCGGCAAGAACTGTGGTACAATAAAATAACTGCAAACAGTGGAAAAAAGGGGGAAAAGATGAACTATGATGTCGTTCTGTTGTTTGTCCCAGCGGGGTGTACGGCGCCCCCTGGCGGCTGTGAGGTGCAAGTGCCTGATAATAGCCAATGAATTCTAGCACTGCCGAGAACATTCAAGCTGTGCTGAATTACGCTAGTCTTTAATTTTCCTATCGATATTTAGCGCTGCAACGTTTGTTTTTCCACGTCGCTGGGTATGGGTCCTTTCATTTTACGGCTTATACCTAACTGCGTGTGGCAGCTAATTTTAAATAGCCTCCGGCTAACGGTTATTAGCATAGGAGCAGCTAGTTAGCACCACACTGTTAGCACGGTGTGGTTTACTTTGGCCAGCTGGTCTCTTTGATCAGTTTTAAAAATACCCGTGGTTCACGTGACCTTTAGAAGGGTCCGATACCAGACAAACAAGCGGTCATAGGGTTTAGCTGTTAGCATTATTAACGCTGTTGTAGGCACTGTCTCTTAGTCACGGCGCTGCACTGGTGTGCTGAGAATAATAAACTCTTGTTAAAATGTATTGTTATTATTATAGGTGTGGCAAAAGTGATGATTAAAAAGAATTGTGTGCACCGCATGACAACAAAATGTAAGCGTTTACTGCCAAGTGACAGCTGAGGCAGCTGCCCAGAGCAGTTTTGGTCAACAGCATTTCATCACGTTGCGTAACATACGTGTGAAAAGCTGTACGGTCGTTTTCAAGCATGCGTAGCTTTTGCTACAAACAGTGGATAAGCTAACTTACAGATATTTAACTGTCAAATGTTCCTGCAGTGTACCCCAGAGTCGCAGCCCTGCATTCCAAAAAGGAAGACGAGTACTTCACCATGAGCTCAGAGGATGGTGAGACAACACACACACACCCCTCCACAGTGTGCATGTTCACTCTTTCCTGCGCCTGACGGCTCCGTTCTCCTGCTGCAGGTGACATGGAGAACCAGGCTGAGCTGGAAGAGAAGACCAGGCTCATCAACCAGGTGTTGGAGCTTCAGCACACTTTAGAGGGTAGGCACGTGCAGCCTCACAGCTGTTACCTGCTAAAATGGAAAATGAATTCTTTAAATATAAACTGTAAGGTTTCTTGTGGGGTGGCTTAGACTCGTGTTGCAGCTTCATGTCACGCTGGGATTTGTAGATGAAATTGTGCATTTACATTTTTAAAAGTTGCCCCTAACTTTACGCACTGTAGATGGGCTTTTGGTGGGAAGCATCAGAATGTTGATTTCTCTATGTGAATGTTACTCATAAATGTATCTGTGCCAGCAGAATGTTCACAGATTGATAACACACAGCAACACTGCATCACTCAGAGTGGATTTGAGCTGTTTAGCCTCATTTTTAAACCAGCTTAGTTTGGCCCGTTGAACTCTGCACCGTCTGGCTGATAGTAGAAACTCATTCTGAGAGTTCTGGTTGCACAGTGTTTGAACATCAGTGGGGAAAGGTGACTTCAACACAACCCTACAGTCTCTGCAGTGTGGACAAAGTCCTTGGTGTTTCACGCCAAGTCAGTGGTCGATGGTGGCCTCAGCGATTGCCTTACTTTCTGAATCAATACAAATCTTCTTATTATGGTTAAATATAATTTCCCTGTTGCACGTGCAGCACTGAGATGTGTTGTGTGAACAGACACACACATTTATTTTGTGTTTGGAGAGTGGAAAGATCAGGAGGTGTGACAGAAATGAAGGAAACACAGAATAGGTGCACCTAACATAACAGTGTTTGCTGAACTATGAATGAGCTTTAAATGTTTTTTAATGGATTCTTGGATAATGATGATGTTTTAAACTGTAATGAATACGTTTACCACCCTTGTAGTTTCCACATTCCTGTATGGTTGACTGATGTTTTTGTTGACGTGTTCAGACCTGTCTGCCCGAGTCGATGCTGTAAAGGAAGAGAACCTGAAGCTGAAGTCGGAGAACCAGGTCCTGGGTCAGTACATTGAGAACCTCATGTCGGCTTCCAGTGTCTTTCAGACCACTGACACCAAGAGCAAACGAAAGTAAGGAGACCTTCAGAGAGGCCTGACCTAAATCCACCCCTCCACCGTCCCTAACAGAGCCCAGACCGTACCAGAGGACTGGACTCACGGACCCTTTAATACTGCTGAAACCTGAAACCCGTTTCTGTCTCTAACATGTGCAAATAAGGGAATTTGTTGTTTTCGTAATGTGGCTGCAGTGGCCAGTGTTGCATTCATTAAAAGAGAATGTCCAGAAGAAAAAGAAGAAAGGGAGACCTGATCCAGAGCTGCACATTAATATTAAACCTAACTCACGAGCTGACACACACTTGTCAGGAAGGACAGCTGGCCTGAATCCTCTTCTGATATCTGAGTGCCTGAAATCTGTGCAAGTCTACAGAAGGAAAACATGCTTTGCTGTTTTTCCCACATAATGAGTCCTATTTCATAAAGTACAGTTCTGTGAGGTGTTTAGCACTTTCCTAATTTCTTATTTTCTTTACATATTTGTTACAGATCATCAAAAGTTAGACTTTGAAATGAGTAAAATGCAGTTTTTAAATGATTGTTACACATGTTAAAGCTGTGCAAACCAACCTATGTGGGAAAAGTAATCCCGACTTGATCCGATTGAGTGATGTGAGACACTCGTTGCCACTTAACACAAATAATTGACAGCAGTTGTTGCACAACCAGTTATTTGGTCTTTGGGGGTAATAACCATAAGTAGGGACAGAAAGGTGGGTTTGTATCGTTTATTTCCCTTAAATAATTAATAATCATTTAAAAACTACATTTTATATTTGCTCCGGTTATCTTTGTCTAATATGAACGTTTGTTTGATCTGAAACATGTAAGTGTGACAAATATGTAAAAGACCTCAGGAAGTTGGAGGAACACTTCTACACGACACTGTCAATCCCATTTGTTCTTCTGGAATATCTAAATGATGAGATACGATTCAAGCAGCTGTCTCCTGGTTAACTGTAACACCAACTCTGTGGACATCACAGTTAGTCAGTTCAGTTATGTTTGCAAACTCGTGGCACACAAACAGGAAACCGGTGAGATACCTGGAACTAGACTTTCTAGAATCCTGTTGTGTAATGTGTTGATGTAAACAAAGAAACCAGACCCAATCAGTGTGTAAGACGGGCTTCCTGTTTAAGCGACGGTGAGTGCTTTGAGTTTCAGAAGACGTAAGAGCTCAGCTTTTGTGCCATGTTCATATATTCAGACTTTGTTTTTTGGCATTTTGCACACATACAAAGCAAAGACAAAAGTGCAATCTTACACTGGCCTTTTGTGTATCAGCAAACAAGCTGAACTCGTGGTTAGGTTTCCACCTTTAGGAAGCCTGCCGAGGGGCAGCAGTCTTGTGAGCTGTACTGCATGTACGTTTTGGAGTCATTAAATAAATAATGGTTTGCTTTTATATGGCTATTCTGTGAGTGTGACAAAAGTCTCGGTGTTTTCATGTATTCGGTGCTCACAGATGTAAATCAGCAGAAACAAGAATAATAGATTAGCTTCCAGTCAGTGTGGTTAGTGTTACACCTCCTGCAGATCTTCTGATACACAGGAAGGCATCACCGAAGAACTGACACTGGATTACAATTGTCACAGTTCAGATGATGCTTTGAAAATACCGGTGACGTTACTGCTCCTGAGCGCTGCACACAGGCCTGACACACAAAAAGAAAACTTCCACACCACAGATGTTGAAGTGTTTACATTAAATTCTGTCTTCTGCTCTCGATACTTGTTAGTGAGGAGCTTGGCTTGATCTAAGATGGGATTGACACACCTTGTTTTAATTCTGAGTCAGTGTTGCTGCCATTGCTACAGCTCCAGTGGATCTTTGAATGGCTACTTTAGTTCCAAACCCCTGGTCTTTGTCATTTCAGCGTGATGTCACTTCCTCTTTCTTGCTGCTTGGGTTGGGATTAAACAACACTAGTGGCACTGTTTGAGTTCACAGCTAAAACCATGATGTGTCATTTTGATTTGAGCCTGTGTGCGCTGATTGATGAACTTCTCTTTAACCATGCTGTATACTGTTTACATTTTGTTCGATTGCCAGTTTGACTTGGCAAGTCTTAGTTAAATAAAGTTACGATCTTTTCATGACGTTTCTAAGTGATATTTCTTGAGCTAACAATCTCTTTGTTTTATTTGCCGCTCACGGAGTCAACTAAAGGTGCTCACCAGGACCTGATACCATCCATTATGCATTTAACAGCTGGTGTATGAATAAGAACACAGAAAGGTGGTCAAACTAAAAAAAGGAAAGAAACTATTTTGGTATATTCAACTATATAATAACGAGAAGAAGAAGAAGAATATGTACAAATGATGACAAAGATGCAATTTAAAATAGTATCTTTGCTACAGTGTTACATCTGCATTGTAAGAGTTGAGTTGTTTTTATGGTTAACTTTGATTCCCTGGGTCTTTTCCTGTGTGTTATAACTTTTCGATATATTTTCATGTGCCTTATATTTGCTTTGTGACTATGTGTCTTATTTTGAAAGAAATATTTACACGTTACCATAGCGACCAGAGAGCATTAAGGGGCAGAGAGGAGGATGCTACTCTCAGTGTTGTTGGCGCATTTCAGGAGGACTAATAAAGTTACACAATTACAGTGAATTTGCATTTATTATTATATTTACAAGATACCACAGATTTTGTCTTGGTCGTATCATTTTATTTTGTTGTGTTTATCTGCGACAGCTTAAAGGCTGGTCCGTGAAAATGTTGTCTGACATTAAACCGGTCCATGGCGCAAAAAAGGTCGGGGACCGCTGGTCTAAACAACACTGGATCATCTTGAGTTTGGTGCCTTTCTCATGCTTGAATGGTTCATAGATTTATGCTAAGTGGCTTAACAAACAAAAGATTTCTCTGGAAGTGGTCAGTTAAAAGTTGCTTAGGCTGCTGCCCCCGCGACCCGGCCCCGGACAAAGCGGATGAAGATGGATGGATGGATGAATGGTCAGTTAAAGGACTAGAGTGAAAGTGACCAGTATCAAACGCCACTATCCAAAGAAAGCCTGGAGACCTGCTGCTCAAGAACAAAAAAAAATGCAATATTAAATTTTTGCAGATGTGAATGTCAAAATATTTTGCTCGGTTATATTTATATCAGCGGTGCATTAGTATCATTGAGTCAGAAGAAACTACAGTGTGTGTCTAGCTCTCAGGGAACTGATGCAGCTGCTACCTTCTGTGCATCCATATAGCATCAGACTGTGGATACAAACACTACATCAGAATCCTCTGCATGCTTTAATGCTGGATTTTGCTTGCGTCAAGTAAAATATAGAGTGTCACCATACTTGGACAGCCTATAGGAATGGCCTGTATCAGATGCATGATGAGATGAAACTTGACATCTTTGAGCATCAAACTAAAGAGTGCTGTCGCTGCAGGGGATTCTTTGGACTTTGAAGAACCTGTTTTGCGTTTTTTTCATGTAAAATGAGCTGAAATGAAATCCTTACAAGACAACTTGATATTCTTTATTTGTAACAAAAATAGAATAGTGCAGTAATTTACTCAGTGAATAGCTCTGGTGTTACATCAGTGAAACGTTTGGGTGGAGTGAATTTAAGCAGCTAATATGAGCCACCACTGTGGCCAATTTGGACACTTCCATCCATCCTTATTCACATAACAGGCAGTTTAGGCACATGTAAGCCTTTTATTGGACGTCCATGTAGACAAAGTCTTTGTGCAGCAGGTGGCGCACTAATCAGCCTGAGTGAGAGTTTCCTTCTTGTCTGTGGTCTTCAAACTTTAATGAGTATCTGACAGACAGAACGAAAAAGAAAAGTGTTAACCACACACAGCATCCACTGACGCCACCACCTACCTCTTCCTGGCTTATTGTTTAGGTTAACAAGTAACACAAAGAAAAACTGAGCTTTGTAGATTTTCACAGACCGAGTTATTGCAGGGAAACCTGCACGCATGCATGAGGTATATGTTGAAACAACTTGGTGCACCTCAGAATAACTTCAGTCAGACTAGCTGCTGTGTGATTGAACGTCTGCATGCCACCACAAGCCCAGTTGTGAAAGTAACAGCGGAGCTCAATAAGGGCGTTTCGTCATAATTTTTTTTTCTCTATTATTTCTGTTCTTTCCAGTCTGACCTCATACTTCATAGGAAGAGAGTTAGAGGTCAGACCGGTTGTACAACAAGCCTGGTTTTCTACCTGATCTGTTTTTAATGAATATTCCTGTTTGATTTAACAGGAACTGAAAGTAGTCTGAAACTATGGGCTCAAAATGTGGTCAGAAATATTTTGTACGTGTAAAAAAGATTTGTGTGTGGACTTAGCCAAAAAAAACCCTGCAAGTTACAAGTACGAATTTTGACCCTATTTTTCTTCCTTTCATCTGATTGGTCAATGTCATGTCAATCACAAATTAAACAATCCAATCAGAGAACAGATGGGTTTGCCTGTCGAGGGGCGCTTTTTTTGAACTGCAGGTCTTTGAAGGGAATAAATGCCCTTTTACATGCCAACCCAGCGGTTTCCTTCATCACCACGAAGGAAAACAGTCTGTGGTCGTCAGAGTTCGGTGATTTTTGTGTCACAGGTCTACGTGTTTAATACAGGGACTTCCACAGCCTTTTCAACAGCGCTGCGGGGTGGGGGCGGGCAGTGTTTTGGAAATGACAGTCTTCATTACAAAGCTTTCTTCGTTATGAATTAGCATACATGTTTTTATTGAACATTTGAAGAACCAGCAAAAAAACCAGAAACTCTTGTAGAGGACATAAAGTCAGAGATAGAAAAGACAAGGAGCAGGTGCATCTAGTACAGGTAGAGCTGCTGCACACAGAGCCCAGCAGCCAGCAACAAATTCTGGATCCTTTGCTTTTAGTTAGCATTAGCAGCACATCCTGCGTCCGATGTGAAAGGACTTTTATGCTGCGCACTGTGACTCACAGCAATGGTCCCGGGTCAGCCCTGACGTTGTGTTAAACTAATCCTAAAGTAATGATGGTATTTCTAACCACTGATATAGCACAACTTTATCCTTTCAACAGCTGCTGAAAGTTAGGGGACCTAGCTGCTATCGGATATTTATATAGAGATCCTCCAGCTTCAAACTGTATCACCCTTCAAGGACCTGCAGTTCAAAAAAGCGCCCCTCTGACAGCCAAACCCATCTGTTCTCTGATTGGATTGTTACATTTGTGATTGACATGACATTGACCAATCAGATGAAAGGAAGAAAAATAGGGTCAAAATTCGTACTTGTAACTTGCAGGGTTTTTTTTCTAAGTCCACACACAAATCTTTTTTACAAATACAAAATATTTATGACCACATTTTGAGCCCATATGAAACCACAACATTGACTCTTTTCTTGTACTAGTTGCCACAACTCCTGTTTCCTGATGATCTTCAGTGCACTCTGTGGGAAGGGGGGGTGCAGCCGTATGTGAAGTGGCTGGGATACTGATGGGAGAAACTGCTGCAACCAGAGCATGTGGCCTACTAGCACTACTGTGAGCTGACCACAGTGGTACTGAGTCCGTTTTAAAGGTTCATCTTAAGAATCAGCAACTTGAATGACAGAAATCCAACAAGATACTTTGATCACATACGTTTCATAACATCAAATTACATCATGTGACATAAGAACAGGGAAGACCTGTTTGTTTGATGGCTGCTTGCTTTTAGTTTTGTGCATTTCTTTTTTTTTTACTGTTTTTATTTATTTATTTTCTTACACGAGATTGTTTTTAAGTGCATAAAAACACACTTAACACAAGTATTTGGGTCAGACCTCACTCAGCAGAGCCCAGACATCGGAGTCGGAGTGGACCACCAGGCGCAGTGCAGAGACCGGCTGCAGTGCTGCTTCAATCTTTCCTTCAGCTAATCCATTCACAAATTCACCTGGAAACACACAGCAGTAGGTTGGTTGTGTGTGTGTGTGTGTGTGTGTGTGTGGGGGGGGGGTGTCTATAAAAAGCACAGGTAACAGAGTAACTTCCTTTTCTCATATAATGCAAAAGCTTTTTCAAACATGCGAAATACTTAGTGCTGTGAACACGTTTAATGGTAATAAGAACAAACTAAGAACAGCTGCTCAGAGCTTTGGTGAAGTACTCTCCCAGAACAAGAACACCACAAAGGGACTGGCTAACAGAGGCAGAACAGTCCTGATTATGAAGGATCCCTACAAGGCTGTGACACCATCAAACTACTGGCCAATTACCTGCCGCTTTATAACAGGGAAGCTTCACTCAGGCATCACAGCAGAGGTTCAAAGCACCAGCTGCTGGTACAACAGGTAGAGCAACCTGAGCAGCGGCTAAATGTACAATAATATTTCCCTTTTAGAATAATAAGTAGCTACTTCATCCTCGGCCATACAGCGTTTAATAGGAACCTGTTGGCATGCTTTTCCTTCTTCATTAGTTTCAACCCTCTCCAGGCAGGCGTTGCAGATTTACAACAGTTAAAAACTAACAACCTGATTCCCCCACATACATATTTTATGAGGTTTTTTTACTCAGAAGTACCACTGCAGGACTTGGTTGTGCATTAGCAACTAAAACTTAATTTGAGCCTGAGAGGGTTAACACAGATGGTTGATGAATAATGTGTGATTGCTGCTAAATGTACGATAAATGAGCGTTTTTGAGACGCTGGGAGCCCCTTCCTTTGGTTTATGCACTTACCAACAATGATGAAGCCATTGCCCGACTCCCTGTAATGAGGAATGGCCACTTTGTGTCTTGCCAGCACCTAAAAGAAGAAAACAAGTATCTCAGGTGTAAAAGGTACAACACAGACATTTGCCTATCATTTGGAGTTCAGCATGATCAGCAGGAGCTGTGGTATTCCAGAGACAGCGGGTAACGTATTCCCCACAGAAGCAAACATGGATGATTATATTTTAAAAACTGTGCCACAGACGAACAACAGACCTCAGACCTCAGAGTCGTGGTCAATCACATGAGCACTTCAAGATGACAAAGCAACAATGTGATATATACCAGGTTTTAAATTGTGTTGATGGGCCAGTAAAACCAGAGTCATGATAAAAAAAATATGTACGCGTGTTTTTTCCTGAATAGTTTCGTCACGTTTAACGTCTAAAGACAGCGCAGCGAGCGCTCTCTGCTTATGAGCAAAACATAAAAAACTAAACAAAAAACAGCCCATTCGTGTTGGTGGAAAAATGCACCATGTCGACCAATCAGAAATGACATGGCAACATGATGTTTGGTTGTTTAGGAAGAGAGAGAGAGAGAGTTTTGAGATGTGACGTTTAGCGTGTTTGGAGTGTGTAGTTCATGTGTTGTCTTGTGTAGTTAGTGTGTAGTGTTGTGGATAGTTTTGTGTTGTGTGTCAGAACAATGAGGCGACTGCTGTCTCCAGGTAGAAACAGGAGTGACACACCTGCTGCTGTCAGACCTGCAGGTATCAGGCTGTGATGTTTCCTTTATAGTGGACAGAAATATTTGCAGTGGCACAAGTAACTTGTGTGGCATCTTATTGAAGAACAGCTGATTGTTCTGTAAATAGTTTATTTTATTTTTTTTAAAAAGGGTAAAAGGTAAATGGCTGCAAATATCTTTGTTGTTTGCAAAACTTGTGCACATGAAATTTAAAGTTATGAAATATGATTCAATAAACATGTTTGTGGTTGTTACAGTAAAAAATATAAAATCCGAGTAGAAAGTTATATTTTTTGTCTGATTGTAGATCAATTGTGTTACTACAGTTTGTCAAAATGAAAACATAACTGTAAATTCAGACACGTGAGGAAGAAAAGTGGTTAAAAATGGCCAATTATACCCTGGAGCCCAGAGGGCTAAACTTTTTTTTTTTTTTAAAGTAACGCAATAGTTACTTTTCAAGTAATTAATTACTTTTAGAATCTTCTAACTCACTAACTCAGTTACTTTTTTGAAGAAGTAACTAGTAACTATATTTAATTACTTTTTCAAAGCAACTTGCCCAACACTGGTAATGCTGCCCATGTTTATGGAACAATTACGAACTTGTAAATTTACGTAACGACCACACGTGTTGTCTTTTTGGTTACCTTACTGCTTTGGCATTTTTACAGGTTTTTATGAAGTCCTATCAGGACATGTAGTCAGAGTCAACGAGTAATATAAGGGGAGAAATCATGCGATTATATGTCATCATTTGAAAGTGTAAACTCAGTACAAGCACTAGTACCGTTTCCAAACTGAAGGTGTGCCAAGAAGACGTCACCACAAGAAGACTGAGGACGCGCAGGCAGTCTTCTGCAGAGTTTTAGTCAGTTTTAAGCTGAGGTTTGCGCGACATATTCCCGACAGCTCTCTACCCATACAATCAGAATAGACTGCACACATAGGTGCCATCTGTCTCTGATGTCATAGCACTTCAAAATGAGAGATGGCTCAGGGTCATGTGATTTAGCCCCAACTATAAGGTTTATCCAAAAGTTTTGAATCTAATCTTAAAAGAAGAGAGGATGTCTGTCTCCCAAATCCAAACTGGTAAGACATCATGGTATTAGAGAAATAACTCTCTCTCTGTGCTCCCACTGCAGCATTTTGAATTAACTGGAGGCTTTTCAGGAACTTTTAGAACAACCTAATCCTGGTCTGCAGCAGTCCAGCCCCAAAGCATCGGCATCACTCGGAGACAGGATATAACTTTAGAGATGCTCTGTGGATGAAAGCAGCGCTACATATTTGCTTCATTTGGACCCTGAAGGACAAGATTTCTCTCAGTGTTGCTGGAGGCTAAGCTAATGCCATCCTGGTTAGAAACAATGTTACTAAGATTTTTCAGGTCGAGTAACATAATCTCAGTTTTGTCTGAGATCAGAAGTAAGAAATTAGAAGTCAGCCAGCCTTTTATGTCTTTAAGACATGACTTTGAATCAGCAGTCCAACGTTTTTTGCGCCACGTGTCGGTTTAATATCAGACGGTATTTTCACCTTTAAGCTGTCTTTGATAGGACAAAGACAAAAACTGTATTTTGTAAATATAATAATAGCAAACGTGAATTCACTGTGTAATCGTGTAACTTTGTTAGCAGCGCCCTCCTGAAATTCGCAGACAACACAGAGTAACATCCTCCTCTCTGCCCCTTAACGCTCTCTGGTCACTATGGTAACGTGTAAATATTTCTTTCAAAATAAGACACACAGCTACACCACGGGAAAAGACCCCGGGAAACAGAGTTAACCATAAATTTCACACCTGAGCCCAACTCTCCCGGCCCGGTACCAAACGGCTCACAGACCGGTACCGGTGCCCTGGTTGTTGGGGACCGCTGCTTTAAATTGGTGTCATCCAGCTTCATAGCTCAATACATCTGGGTATGACCCGCAAAAATAAAATGTATACATATGCAATAAAATGTACATGTTTTTTTTCTTTGTGACTGGAACATTTTATTTGTGGTGAAATTCATTATTAGTTCAGATAAAACAGGTAAAAAGGAAGACTTGGCCCTGACTGTCAGCCTGGCAACAGTGCTGAAAGAAGCCTGGGGTTATCTCATTTTACTACATCAGTAGCCAGTAGTAAAATGACCTAGTCTGTGGAAGGGTTTTTGTAGAGCTGCAAACTATCCTTCCGTGCAAAACAAAGTTCTTTTAAATGAGTGCAATGTCATTTCCTCTCCAGTTTTCAAGTTATCTGTCTTACATCAGGGGATCAAACCTCTGATTTCAAGCTTTTTTCAGAGGAGCCACAGTTTTCTGCAACGTATGCAGTGAGGATGTAACACGAGATATTTGACTTCTGAGAATAACATTTACATAGCTGCTCTACATTATTGTGGCATATTCTTCCACTGAAGAAGATAAGAAGGAAGCACCTTTAAAAAAAATTATTACCATGCTTTTTATTGTTTTTTAATGTCTCTGTAAAGAACTTTGAATCACCTTGTTGTTGAATTGTGCTATATAAATAAACTTGCCTTGCCTTACAGCACTTTCCTAAAAAAAAAGAAGAAGAGTGTACTGAAACTGTGCAGTCCATTATTGTAAAATGGACGTTACTGTCCAGACAGATTTGGGTTATTGGTCAGTTTCTATGTCGTGTGTGATCAAAACAGTCAGTCAGTTCATTCATATTTAGCAAAGAGTAACAATGCAGTGTAGGGGTTGTCATTTGGCGCATCCACGTGAATGTTATGAGCAACAATTCAGGTAAAAAGTCTAAGAAATCAGACAGAAACAAAACCAAACTTCTTCATGTGTTAGAGGGTAACAAGGCCAAGAGTGAGGCTTTCAAATGAATCATGAATCTGTCAAATTATTTGGATTTCTTGATAATTCTTTGAGTAAAAATTTGCTGCCACTCGTCCTCAGCCTGTGCTGTGAGGACCCAGATAGCGGTTTAGCAGAACTCTGGGAGGGTTATTCATTTAGACAAATTCATCCAGCTGCAGCCAGGTTTTTGAAGGAAAACAAAATAAATCTGTATTTTGATCAATTATTAAATCATTTATTAACTTAGAAAAGAGTAACATAATACTGGATAGTCCACATTTGATCATTTTACTGTTTGAGTCAAAAGTTCTATTTAGCTGATCTGGGAACAGACACGGACTCTGGGGACTAGTGATGTCATTCTGTTAAAATACATAATGGCAAAAAGAAACTAGCCCTCGCAGTCAATCACGATCACTTATGAGAAGTTTAAAGGCCTCAGCTGCTTATGCTGTGTATCTTAGACAAACTATACAGACTTGGTGTAATTTCCCCGGGTACACTCTGTGCTATGAGGCCTGATCAGACATCCACAATTACCTTGCTTCCACATCTGCAGCGTTATTGTTTGAAATGGCTGTTTTATGGTTGTGATCAGTTGCACAACTGTGGGATTTGTCTGTGCGTGACTGCGACTGAAAAACTTGTTGTGAGTGGTGATAGTTTCCATCTTATCTATTTTAATTCTTTTTATCACATTATCCCTCTGTTCAGCACTTTGGCCGACACTTGATGTCTTTTAAATGTGCTATATAAATAAAGATGACTTGACTTGAGTCACTTGGATGAGATGAAACGTTTCTCCCACTGACACTGCTGTGTGCAGATGAGCAGAATCAACTGTCCTGGCCTTTAAGGAACCACATCTAGCACTGGATATTTCATAATAAAAAATAAAAACAGAAATCTTGTTCCAATCCTTTGTTTGTTTGTTGTTATTGTGAACTGAAAAGCTTGTGGACCTGAAACTAAACGATGAGGTTTCCCTCTTATCTTCCACACAGGGATTCCATGTCTGTCTAACTTTACTCAAAGGCCACCGCTGGCCTGACCACTTTTCCCCTTCAGCGTGACACACACACACACACACACACACACACACGCACACACACACACACACACACACACACACACACACACACACACACACACACACACACACACGGCTAAATAGAGGCATAGAGGCAGCAGGCTGATAGCAGATAGCTTGTTGTGGTAGATGTTTCTTGTTGCCTTGCTACTCTTTTCATCAACACCCGAGATGAAAACCAAGGCCCACTCAACCGCAACATTAGAACTAAAGAATACACGCCCAGAAAATAAGCACACGCACACACAACTAAGGGAACAACTAAGCTGTAGTGCCTCTTCACCTCACTGTACAATACCTTGTGCAATACTTTTTGTAAATAGTCAACAGTGCAATAGACTCAATACTTGAAATGTGCAATTCACTTGTATTTTTATTTTTATTCCTATTTATTCTATTTATCCCCTTCGTATATTTTATTTATATTTGTCTCTGTATTTATATATATGTGTGTGTGTGTGTGTGTGTGTGTGTGTGTGTGTGTGTGTGTGTGTATATATATATATATATATATATATATATATATATATATATATATATATATATATATATATATATATATGTATATATATATAAAATATTCTGTAACTGTAACTTCTGTCGGTGTTGTGCTTTTGGAAACCGAATTTCCCAGAGGAACCCACCCGAGGGATTAATAAAGTTCTATCTTATCTTATCTTACACACGTTACTCACACTGCTAGGCAGTACTTCCACTGTTGTATTGAAGAATTTATCTCCATTGGTCTCGATATTTCCACTGCGAAACAGGTACCTGCATTGTTAAAGAAAAGAGCACAGGTGGAATATAAATACACCAAACTGGTAACATCTACACACAAAGATGCTCCTGGGCTCAAATACTGCACGCAGCATTATTATCACGTCATATCAGTTTCATTTCTAAATTACATTTTCCTTTAAACTGGCGTTCATGTTCATTTGTGCAATGAAAAAAAAAACCCCAACAAACTTCAACCTATCACTTTAAACTTTACTGCTCTAACATACAGAAATGATTCTGAATAATAACTGAAACCTGTGCAAAGATGTTTTAAACTGCTACAGCATCACTTGACAGGAGGAAAATATTTAAAATTGAACAAAGAAACTGTCATTTTTCTAGTTTTCGTCTTGATGCATTTTTGTAGTTGGTTCATATTATGGAGGGAAGTCATTCTTTGGAACCAAGCAAACAGCTGTGTGACTACCAGACAGTCCTGTCAGCACAGGATCACAGTCTGGCACATGTACTGTACAGGAAAAGTCATGAAGCTCATACAGTTAGAATGTTGACTTTCCAGAAAGACGTGCTGCAACCAATCATCGCTTTTTGTTCGACCATAACAGCACAGGTTTCACAAAACGAGTGACATACTGACTCTGATGCTCCAGTTTCTCTTTACTTAGTAGCACAAGGAGATTTAAACATTCTTAGGAAATACATCACACATTAAATAATCAGTTCTTATCAAATTTGGTAGAGAATATGAGTGCTAACGTTTTTTAAAAAGATTCTCAGATTACTATCTGAGTATCTTTTTCCTGTGCAGTATCTTTGATGTACTTAAGACTGCGCTCTTCTGGAGCCACTCGCCCAGTTTGGGCGTCACTGCCCTGAGTACTCCAATTACCACGGGGACTACTAATGCGTTCACCTTCCACATCTTCTCTCGCTCTTCTCTCAATCATTGGGACTTCTTGAGCCACCCATATTCCTTCTTCCTGATATCTGTTAGTTACACATTTTAAATCTCATGTTTTGAAAGCCCGGTTGGTTAGCCATCACCGTTTGTCTGTACATGTTCCACAGAATCTTAGCTCGGTCATTTTCAATCACCCTAGCGGGTGATAGTATACCGATGTTTCGGTATACTATGGCAGCCGCTTGGTTATGGCGTTCCATGTATGCTAGCATCTTGCACCAGCCTGCACCTGGGGTCTTGCCTGGTGTGATAGATCCCAGCCTCTGTGCTGTCAGACACTTCCTCTACCTGGTCCATTATGGTTCTTCTCCTTGCTCCTCTTCTTTCTCTGGTTTCTCACCAAGCACGTGGTTGGTTGTGGCCATCTTCCTGATGTACTCCTGGGTTTCTTGGGGATAAGGGCGGTCCGGCCTTAATTTTGGGTGCATCTCATCCGGTAGCAGCTGGTTCCTTTGTGCTGCTAGACATTCACTGAGTGCAGTTAGCTTCTTTAGCCAGCAGGAGTGAATCATGTCAGGGTGTGCTGCTGTCCAACTCTTTATAGTGGAAACCTTTTCTTGGATTTCTGCCATTGTGATGGTTGGTCCTGTTTAGGGAGGTTGCTGTGGTCTATTCTTAGATCCACTAGTCAATAAGGATTGTTGTTATACGTTGTGTCCTTCTCCTATATGTTCTTCCAGTATTGCTCCGTCTCCAGACTCTATGGGGTTGTTCTCACATTGCTTCCCTACTACTGAGAGTACAGCTTGGATAGTTCAGTGGGGCAGGGCTGGTTTATTCTCCTGGGTCCTATCGGTCTTGTTCAAGCAGTTAGCCAAGGCTTTGAGTCTTTGTTTGACTGTCTCTAAGGCCTCAGGTAGTGGCAGTTTGTTGTACAACAATCTGCCACTACAATCTTCATTAATCCTTTCTGCCATTCTGATAGTTGGCTAACCTCCCTCCATGCAGCCTTGATTTCCAGTTTTCCATGGAGGGTACGGCTCCTTGTAGCCGTTGTTCATCTTATAGTCAAGCATCTGAATGATCACCAGTATTGGGGAGTAATGGAATACATGTACCGCCGTTACGTATTTAAAATACAAACTATGAGTAACTGTATTTCGTTACAGTTACCATTTAAAAAGGTGGTATTCAGAATACAGTTACTTTGCTGAAATAAAGGGATTACACGGCGGTCTTTTCCTGTTTCATATGTTCGGCTATGCCCTCTCTATTTTTGGTTTCCACGCCCCAAACAAAACACGCATTAAGAGGCTCTAATGTCTGTGTCTCAATCTCGCCGCCCATGTCACCACTGCTTGCAGCAGCATAATGACGTGAAGAAATATGTTAAAGAATTATTCACAAAAATGATTTAATATGAAGGCAGAGTGTTACAGGCATCGCCCTAAAGCATGCAGCCTGATGGGCAGTGTAGTCCGTGCTGCAGGGAGAATGGACTGCCATACCCGTTATGTGTCTGTGAGCGAGGAGGGAGAGAAAGGAAAAGTACGAGCTGTCACCGAGCAGAAACGGGAGCTGGAAGCATGTAAATATAATAATAACCACTGCAGCCAAGAAGAGAGCCTGACGAGCCCAGCTGTAAGTAAGCTATTAAGACTCGACTGTACGCTGTGTTCGTGTTTTCCTCTGAAACAATAAGCTCCATTGGAGCAGCCTTTCAACGCCTCTTTCTAAAACTTGACCCAGACAACAAAGTAAAGCTAGTTTTCGGCTACGAGCCCGACGTATTAGCCAGAGGTCCCTTTACTACGGTTTGGAGCCGCGGACCTGTTTTATATACGCGAGGAATAGTTTTCTATACGAGATCGCTGCAAATATATTCAGATTTAAAAATCTAGTTGGTATTGATATGGAGAGTAACCTTCAGTAAAAGTAATAAATCACACAGCAATAGTACATTCATGTAGTTGTAAAAAGCAAGATAATATATTAAGTAATCCAAAGTATTCAGAATACGTTACTGTCACTGAGTAACGTAACGGAATACGTTACAGAATACATTTTGGGGCATGTAATCTGTAATCTGTAGTGGAATACATTTTAAAAGTAACCTTCCCAACACTGATGATCACTGTTGCTGTGGTGTACATCAGTCAGTTTCAGTAATGGTCACAGTAGGGATTGTTTCTAATGCTGCATTCACATCGTCTAGTAGACTTTCAGAGGGTACTTCATGTTTTCCAGCTTAGCCATGACCTTCACTTTCGGGTCAGCTGCTCTCACATTCAACACCTTCGACGCACCAGTTGCTATTAGGGCTTGGTACCCAATCTCTGAGGGTGGTGATAATGACATTTCCCCCTGACCCAACATCCTAGCTCTGCCTTGCCGCAGCATTTGTGCTGTACCTTGTCATCCTCTAGCTGCTGCTTGTTTCATGCGTGTGTATGAATGAAAGCAGTTTGTAAAGCAGTTTAATGTGCAGACTGGGTCACCATCATTTGTGTTTTTGTCCTCTTCTTTTCTTCTTTTTTTTTTTTTTAAATAGAAAACATTCATTTGCAAAATTTACAGAATGTATGGAAAATAACTAAACAAACTAACCCAGAAGTGTAGACTGGCTGGGAGAAGTTGAAGAGGATGTAGTCACCCTGGAGGGGAGTTATTGCCCAGAAGAAATCTCGTCCTTCGTAAGCACTTTTCAAACTGTGCGTCTGGTAGTGTTTCAAAGTGCTGCTCACCTCTGCAGGTGGGTTATTGTGAGCCTTGTACAGCGTCTGCTTCCCAAAGTCTTTGTCCTGAAGTGGATAAGAGAAAGAAGAGAAAAATATCTTTGCACATACCACAGCACATCCACAGGCGAGAACACTTAACAGAAGGCCGCTGAAGGCCCCATCCAAAGTTGTGTTTCTTAATGTTTACAGGCCTCCCAAATACTGCACAGACTTTTTTAATGACCTCAGTGAACTGCTGTCTGTGATCTGTGTTGATTTTGACTGTGTAATTATTGCTGGGGATTTTAACATTCATGTGGACAACCCTCAGGACAAAGGGACTAAAGACCTGAGTAACACTCTGGGCAACTTTGGGCTGACTCAGCATGTAACAGAGGCCACACATAATAGAGGACACACTCTTGACCTACTGATCTCCAAAGGCCTGAGCATTTCAAAGGTTACTGTGTCTGATGTGGGCCTGTCTGATCATTACTGTGTTTTCTTTGAAAGTAAAATCTCAGCCCACACAAATATATCAACAACAGTGATCACAAAACAGTGTATAACTGAACACAATAGTGCAATTTTTAACCAGGTCTTCCCATTAACACCTGACCTGCCCAGAGGGTCAGTCAATGAGCTCGTCAATAGCTTCAATGCTAACATGTTAAATGTAATGGACACTATTGCTCCCATTAAGGTGAAGGTTATCTCTGGAAGGAAAAAGTCTCCATGGAGAAACTCCACACTGGTGAAAAATGAAAAAAGAGAGTGTAGGAAAGCTGAGCGCAGATGGAGAAAAACAAACCTCCAGGTTCATTATGACATTTATAAAGAGAAACTTCACAATTATAATTTACAACTGAGGAATGCAAGGAGGTCCTACTTCTCTGACATCATCACTAAAAACAGCCATAATGCTCGGGTCTTATTTTCTACAGTTGACAGGCTAACAAACCCTCCTGTGTCAGTGGCAGCTGAACTTCATTCGACCATGGCCTGCAATGACTTTGCCAAATTCTTCACTGAAAAAATCCAAAAAATTAGACAAGCAATTGTTACATCAACAGCAGATCCAGGATATGTACTGTGTCCACCAAAAAACTGTTTAAACACCATGAAACAGTTTCAACCTATTAACAGCAAAGACCTGGAGGACATCTTAGGTCAACTGAACTCCTCCTCCTGCTGTTTAGATGTCCTGCCAACAAGTTTTTTCAAAAAGGTCTCAAAGACTTTAGAGTCAGACCTGTTACAGATCGTCAACTTTTCTTTATTATCAGGTGTGTTTCCAGAATCACTAAAAACTGCTGTAATCAAACCTATACTGAAAAAGGACAATCTTGACAAGACACAAATGAACAACTACAGGCCGATCTCAAATCTCCCATTTTTAAGTAAGATCATTGAAAAAGCAGTTTCTCAACAGCTCAGTTACTTCTTAAAACAGAATAATTGCTACGATGCCTTCCAGTCAGGTTTTAGACAGAACCACAGCACTGAAACCGCTCTGACCAAAGTGTTTAATGACACATGTCTGAATACAGACAGTGGAAAAATGTCAGTCCTAGTTTTACTGGATCTCAGTGCAGCATTTGATACAGTTGACCACAACATATTACTCAAACGACTGGAGAACTGGGCAGGTCTTTCAGGAACTGTACTAAACTGGTTCAAAACATACGTAGAAAACAGGAAATACTTTGTATCAATAGGTAACTTCACATCTGAGCAGACAAGTATCACATGTGGAGTTCCCCAAGGTTCCATCTTGGGACCCCTTCTGTTTAACATCTACATGCTCCCACTGGCACAGATTATAAACAACAACAAAATAAACTATCACAGCTATGCAGATGACACACAAATATATATCACAATGTCACCAGGAGACCGAGGCCCTGTACAGGCTCTTGGTAAATGCATTGAGGAAATCAATGACTGGTTGTGCCACAATTTTCTCCAGCTAAACAAAAACAAAACTGAGGTAATAGTCTTTGGCGCCAAAGAAAAACGATTACAGGTCACCAGAGAACTTCAATCTATACATCTAAAAACCACAAACCAGGCGAGAAATTTGGGTGTAGTGATGGATGCAGACCTAAACTTAGAAAAACACATTAAGACAATAACAAAGTCAGCTTACTATCACCTCAAGAATATTTCAAGGATAAAAGATCTGATGTCTCAACAGGACCTGGAAAAACTAGTCCATGCATTCATCTTTAGTAGGCTTGATTACTGTAACAGCATCTTTACAGGTCTACCTAAAAAATCAGTGAGACAACTACAGCTCATTCAGAACTCTGCTGCTCGAGTCCTCACTAAGACCAAAAAAGTGGACCACATCAGTCCAGCTCTGAGGTCTTTACACTGGCTGCCTGTCCGTCAGAGGATAGACTTTAAAGTTCTGATGCTGGCCTATAAAGCTCTGAATGGTTTAGGACCAAAATACATCAATGACCTCCTGACCCAGTATGAACCTTCCAGATCCCTCAGGTCATCTGGGTCCGGTCTTTTATCAGTTCCCAGAGTCAGAACCAGACACGGAGAAGCTGCATTCAGCTTTTATGCTCCTTATATCTGGAACAAACTCCCAGAAAGCCTCAGATCAGCTGAAACACTCAGTTTATTTAAATCCAGGTTGAAGACTCACCTGTTCTCAGCTGCATTTGAATAAAGCACCAAATCCACACTTTAAGCTTAAATTTCAAAACTTACATTTAACTACTGATTTTATCTACTGTTCTGATTTTATCTGTTTTGATTTTATATACTGTTGTTTGTTTGTTTGTTTGTTTTTTGTTAATTAGTTAGTTAGTTTATTTGCTTGTTTTAATCAATTTTAAATCATGCTTTTTATTTGTTCTTGTTTCTAATGTCTCTGTAAAGCACTTTGAATCACCTTGTTGTTGAATTGTGCTATACAAATAAACTTGCCTTGCCTTGCCTTAACAACATGAATGAATGATTCTGGGTCAATTCAAAACACATACAGTTAAAATGCTAAAGCTGCACATTCACATTATATGCCAGTGTTCATGTTAAATCAGGCTGTGCTGTCATGTAGCTACTCCATGACAAACACCATCATTCTTTCACACTCATCTCAGTCGCTTTCTCTTGTCTTGAACTCTATTGTCAGCTAAGCAAACAGCAGATCAACAACATTTTTTCTGCTCAGGTTAAACTGTACGGCTGATCCTATAGGGCCTTGGAGTTGATGTCACGCCGCAATGCACTGTGGGAGCGCGGCACCATTTCAGCAGGCCACGAATCAAAACAACCACACTGTGTTGGAAGGAAGATCGCTACGAACCACACTTAAAAGCAGCTCAAAATAAAAACGACGGTATAGAGACAGATTGCGTCCGGATGCAAAGACACGGTACTTGCAAAAAATAGCGTGCACTGGAAATGTGGACCCGTATGAAATAACGACAGTGGAGTAGAAACACTAGGCCAACCGCTATTGACTTACGGTGTGTCCACACCGAACAGAGCGTCAGGTTTACATGTAAAGTCAATGGAAAAGTGCGATGACACGCGATTGCGGGTCCCGCGAAAATTCGGAAGCAGATTTGCGTCGCGAAAACACGTGAAACGCGCGTCAGTGTAGCGCGTCTGGCGCGTTTGACTCGCAAACAAACCCAGTTTTTGAGTTTTTGTGTTGCATTTTGTGCATACACGCGTTTCGCGTCTACCGCTCGAGTTGGAAAAATCTGAACTCCAGCGTCAAATCGCGCCGCGACAACCAATCAGGAGCCTGGTGACGTGGCTCTGACCTAGGTCAAAGGGGCAGATCCAGCCAAAGCCCTTCATTCTTCAATGGAGGGATAACCCATAATGTTGTATTTAAGGGGTCTACATTTGTGCCTGAAGTGCATTGCCATGTAAATAATTAGCATTTACTGAATATGTACTTACT